>NW_013952504.1:141576-154156 GCF_001266775.1 Austrofundulus limnaeus | reverse complement strand
GTATGTATGGATCACTTGGGTTGTTATCGACATCTGGTGAAAATTTCATGTCATTAGCACCTCTAGTAATATATTTACTGAGAAAAATGGTGACGTGTTCAATACTTATTTTACCCGCTGTAACAATAAACTAGTAGGTGCTGTGTTATTGGATTTCTCTGCTGCCTTTGATATAATTAACCATATGTTTTTACTTCAGAAAATGAAATGTTATGGTTTTAGTCAATCTGCAATTGCTTGGTTAGAGAGTTATTTACTGAACAGAAAACAGACTGTGTTCTATCAGGGTACCTTCTCTGAAATAAAATCTGTCTCTTGTGGAGTACCTCAAGGTAGTTGCTCATGGCCTTTACTGTTCTCAATTTTTACAAATGATTTTTCATTTTGTTAAAAAAATGCAACAGCTGTTTATGCATGCAAATGATTCCACTGTGTATGCGCATGATTCAAATTGTGATAGACTCTCAAAGATATTAAGTGAGGAGATGCTGTTAGGGTTTCTTTTATGAGTTCTATAATTACACCGAACACCAGAGAAGATTTAACAATTTTATTGTTAAACTGGACGGTAGCAGGAAAAGGGGAACAACCAGTCAGCAGGTCTCGGTTCTCTAGGCACAGGAAAATAGAGTTAGTGGCTGCAGGAATTCTTTGATAKWGACAGGGATTAATAACTGCCACTAACCTGGAGGTTCGGRAGGTGCAATGAGAAATCCGATTGGCTTGGTGTTTCGGAGTCCCGATGACGTCACTAGGGAATCCCGGAAGAGATCTCCGTARTTCGTCTGACTTGGTTGAACAAGCTAACTCCTTAGCTTGTAGCTTAGAGGGATCAGGCTTTACTCGTTGGTCATTAATCAGTGCTTGGGTCCGATACCTGAGAGACGTGAGGCGGAGGTGTCCAGAGAGGCAAGYAGGAGTCGAGAACCAGGAAGTCCGARATGTCGTGGTGCCGAGAGAGAGGGAGGCGAAAAACAGGAGACCGAGAAACAAAACGAGGGTCATAACCGGAGAAGCAGATGGCTGAAGGTTACCGACTAGGGCTGAGGCGTGAGGCGATAATCCGTGGGTCAAGGCGAGGGTCGAGAAGCCAAGATCAGAACAGGACAAGGAACGAGAACGCTGGTGAATCATAGGCAGAGTTGATGATAAACTGGCACTGGAGCTGTGGGAGAGTAAGGCTTAAATACTGAAGAACACGGGTGAGTTGAATGAACTGATTACCAAGGATCTGTGAGGGGAGGGGGAGCAGGGTTGTGACAGGAGCTGCTGAAAACACGACATGAGCCGAAAAATACAAACAAAACAAGACTAGATTCAAAACTATAACAGATGCAGGCAGTTTTTGATTGGGTAACCAATAATAAACTTGTTTTAAATGTAAAGAAAACAAAATCCATAATATTAGGATCTAAATTTCGACTAAGGGAAAATCCAGAGTTAAATCTGATAATTAAAGATACAGTTATAGATCAAGTAAAAGAAGTTAAGTTATTAGGTGTGGTGTTAGAAAGGGATTTATCATGGAAAAAGTATATTGATAATGTGGTGAGTAAAATGGGTAGGAGTTTGACTGTGATATAAATATGTTCACGATTTTTGACAGGTCATATAGTTATAAATTTGATCAAATTTTGTTTTATCTCAGCTAGATTACTGTTTGTCAGTGGGAGGTATGATTCAGAAATTACAAATACTACAAAAAATGCTGCTCGGCTGGCACTTAGATGTGATTTCAGAACTAATGTTAGCATGATGCTTATTAGATTATGTTGGTTAAGGGTTGAAGTTAGGTTTATGTTTAAATGATACTATTTAAAATATATATTATTAGTTCAAAACAGCCAAAGCTTATATACTTTCAATTGCCTTTTAGCGTTAATGTACATGATTATCAAACTAGACATGCAATTGAAAGTAGATTTATACTTCCAAAAGTTCACACAAATTCCATGAAGATGTCGGCTTTATATAGATTTATGTTTTTATGTAATCCATCCATCCATCCATTTTCTGTACACGCTTCTTTCCTTTCAGAGTTGCGTGGGTCACTGGTGCCCATATCCAGCAGTCACAGTGCGAGGGGCGGAGTACACCCTGGACAGGTCGCAAGTCCATCACTTTTTATGTAATACTTTACCTAAAAACATATTGGAAATATATCAGGAAAATGAATTTCGAACAACTTTAAGAAGATATTTGCAAGGAAAACAATTATATTGAATAATTCATTGTTGTATTCATTATTCTGTTCATTATAACAAATGAAACTTAGTGACTGATTAGTTGTTTTGTATCCTGTCTTTATTTTGTGTATTAATCTGTGACTTCTATTTTTATTTTTATTTGTATTTTTATATTTGTGTTTATTTTTTGTTTATTGTATAGTTATTTTTGTGTTGAATTCTGCTATGTATTTTGTATTGTTTTATGTTTAATGTGTGGACCCCAGGAAGAGTAGTTGCAGAAACTGCAACCAATGGGGATCCAAATGATAAGAAAGAAAATAAGAAAACAGTTAAATGTAGAAATAATTTAGTTACAATTTTAAAAAATGCTAATAGCTTCATATATGAGAAGACTAGAATCTGAAAGAAGCAAAATACTAAAAGGTAAAAGTAGCAACAGTGTAGCTAAGTGCTAATGTAACAAAAATATGGTAAAAGTGGTAAAACAGCTAAATTTAAAAAGCTAGATGCAAGGAATGGCTATCTAGAGGCTAAAAGTTGTATAAAGCTAGCTAAAAGCACCAAGAGGTTGGCTAAAAGTAGAGATATTCTGGTTTGAAATGCAATAAATTTAAAAGCTAGATGTGGGAAACTGCTGGCTGAAAGCAGCACAAGGTTAGCTAAAACAAAAAGTCACAAAATYTAGCTACCGGTAGTAAAAGGCTAGTTAGAAGCTAAAAGTAGCATAAAAGACAAAAGCTAAGCATAGCTGTAGCTCAGGGGTCTCCAACCTTTGTTTCCTTAAGAGCTACTTTTGGCAAAACATCTGGAGACGGGTCTTTTGCTTTTTTTTATCCACATTGTAGATTCCAGAGAGAAGAAACCCCATTCAGTGACGTGTGCTGCAGCGGGAGTGGGGTTCCCAGGGGCTCGGCACGGTGTGTTTCAAGGAGCTATGAAAAGTGTGTCCAAAAACGAACGCCGAATAACCAGGTGGCTGTGCATCGTCCGGTCGGCTGCCGTTCGACCAAACTGAGCACTACATTGTTTGACTGACAACCTAGAAGGAGGGACATCTWTAATTTTTCATAAATACTGAAGAGCTACTTTAAACGAGCTCACGAGCTGCCGGCTGGAGACCCCTGCTGCAGCTGAAGGCTTTTGGATGAGATCTAAATAGATTTCTTYGGGGAAAATAAAAGTAAAGTTAAATATTTTGGAAAGTATAAAAGTTKAAACTGACCTTGGCTCATGTCTCGTGCAGCTCAGCGTCTCACCTGAAGAAACACTTCCTGTTCCAACAATCTGCAGGTGTTGTGTGGAGGAACTACATTCCTCCATGCAATGAGCGCAGCTTCCTTATCTGAAAAAAAAAAACACAAAAGAGCCTTGTTTCATCCAAACACACCTCAGTTCTTTATCTCTAAAACCCATAAACAGATTTTTAAAGACTTAAATCAGTGGATGAACATCTGCATGAACAGTCAGATTCAAAGAAATCCCAAAGTGGACGTTGTTGTTTTCTCCCAACGTTTGTTGTCGTTTAGCAGGTGATGCTGAGCAGCANGAAAGAAAGAAAGAAAGAAAGAAAGAAAGAAAGAAAGAAAGAAAGAAAGAAAGAAAGAAAGAAAGAAAGAAAGAAAGAAAGAAAGAAAGAAAGAAAGAACGAACTAATAACGTCACCAAAATTCTGCTGGCAAAGTCGCGGCTGCGGTGGTCACTGGCCATGGCCTACCCATGTCGAAAGAAAGAAAGAAAGAACGAACTAATAACGTCACCAAAATTCTGCTGGCAAAGTCGCGGCTGCGGTGGTCACTGGCCATGGCCTACCCATGTCTCCACCCTTGCTTTTAAGCTCATCCATCCATCCATTATCTATACCTGTTTCTTCCTTTCAGGGTCACTGGTGCCCATATTCAGCAGTCAATGTAAGAGGGGCGGGGTACACCCTGGACAGGTTGCAACTCCATCACAGGGACACATAGAGACAAACGAGACAAACAATCATTCACTCTCTCACTCACACCTAGGGACAATTCAGAGTTACCAATTAACCTATGTTTTTAGTGTGTGCATCTGGAGAAAACCCACACATGCATGAGGAAAGCATGCAAACTCTACCCATAAAGGTCCTCGGGCTGGGATTTCATCCGGCGACCTTGATTTCTTTCACCAAGAAGGTTACCAGATCGAATCCCAGCCCGGGGACCTTTATGGGTTAAGATTATGATTGTTAGATTATTTTTTAATTATTCTAAACATTTTCTTCAAGCAAAATGTGGATGATTATGGCATGAATATGAATCAAACTACTGAAGTTATTTCTCACCACCATTTCTTATTTCTAATGGAGAGAGACATACAAAAATACAAAACACACTTAAAGTAGAGAGCAGTGCAAATGTCTGAGATAAGCCTCACTTCATTAAATTGATTTTGAACAAAAGTCTTCCTGGCTTTCTGCAGGTCTTTCAATATATTTTTTAAAGTTTTATTCTGAAAACAGTCAAGAACAAGAGTTCAGCTAAAATAATCTGTAAAAACAAACAAAAAAAAAAAACAATTTCTGATTAAAAAAACAGCCTGGTGAAATATTTTAAAAGTGCTTGACAACACAGGGAAGTCTGGCTTGTTTGAGATAAACCAGAAAGAAACAAGCAGTGGGGTTTAGACTACTGATAGTCTCACCTTTTAATGAAAAGAACATTACATTTAATGAGTTTACAATGTTTTGTAGAAAAATGAAAAAAAAACAAAACATTCTTGCTCATAATGTCCATCATAGCAATGCTCCATTGTTTTCATACGTGGAGAGTCAGCTGAGACCCCTAAATGTGGTCAGGGCTGCATGTCTAAATCAACCTTTTCTCACGTTTCAAGACAGAATAGATGTAATCTACTTTACTGTGATTCAATTCAATTGTATGTTCCAGTTGATTTTACCGTTATTCTGCCTTTCAGATAAATCTGTTCCTTTCTGTACAGTTGGAGTGATCTCAGTTTGCCTCTTCAAAAACAGCTTAGTATTTTACATGTTACAAACATGGTGTAATACAGCTGTGAATAAGGACAAGTGTCTCAGATATCTGCATTATTGTCTTGTGGTATGAATGAAACAAATAAACCAGGAAAACAACAATAGTAATACTATACTACTACTACTACTACTACTACTACTACTAAAAAATAAAAAAAATAATTTTTAAAAATGTTTTTATTTAAAATTTCAAACTAAGATGCACAATCATTTTATGTTTTAGCTATTTCTCTCAATATTGGACAGTCTAATCTTGAGGTGAACATCTATGTCTGAGAATATGAGTTTTTGTCTTGAATATTTTATATTTGAATTATTTTCCCCTAAAACATCAAGGGAAATTTCCCTGATTGGCAGCAACAGTTGCACCTCTTAGATCAAAGTTCGTGTTTCAGAGCTGAAAACAGTCAAAACATCAGCTTTTAGAGATTTGCTCACACTTCCTGATCATCAGTGAACCAGGTATGTTTGATGAGGAGCACCTGGTTGTGTTTACCCTCCTAAGACAATTTTTTTCTTTATTTTCTACCTATTTTGCTTTGAAAATCCATCCTTTCTTACGTTTTGGTCAGTTTTAAATTAAAATCTATATTGTTTTGAAAGGTTTACTTGTTTTCATGTGTTTCTGCTCTGCTAAAAAGTATCAGAACAACCCTGCCTTCAGGCTGCCTTCTGAGGTCCTGTCAGAGTGAACTCACCAGTCTGCCCAGCTTCGAGGCCTAACTGTTATCTATTTCATCCTACAACTTCACATAAAGTTTCATTTTTCATATCACCTTTTAGAGTTACCAGTGCTCGCTGTCCTCCTGCTCCGTCTGATTGGACTCATTATTCTGCGGATCTGCAGGACCCAAACCACTGCTGCTGGGTTTCTCCTGAATCTCCCACCAAACAAGGATAAAATGAATTCAGCACTTTTCTATCCAACCAGGACACTTGAAGCGTTTTACATTTACCCATTCACACAGCACTCTATTAGATCTCATTACAAAACTAACGTACCACTCAATCTATCTAATCACATTCATGCACTGATGGGACACATCACAGGCAGTGGGTGTAAAGTGTCTTGCTCAAGGACACAACTGAGACAGCTGGAACGGGGGATCGAACCATTGATCAACTGGTTCCAGGATGACTCCCCTCCACCACAGCCGCCCCTAACCAGTCCAAACAATCCTCCTTCCATCATGTCGACAGCCTGAGGTCAGCAGAGTGTGATTCTTACAGAACTGTTTGATGAAGCTTTTTTTTTTGTCATAATGGAATTCAAATTTTTATTTATTAACAGACAATAAATGAAATTCAGTATCATAAAGTGTCCTGATGCATCTCAGTAATCCAGGTAAAAAATCAAAAAGAAAAAAAATGTATAGGTCTTCTGGACGGGTTCTTCTCTAATGAAACGTTTCGTCTCTCCTCCAAGAGACTTCTTCAGTCTGAGAGTTTCAGGCAAAATTCAGGCTTTTAAGCACTGCCTCCATGTGACTGATACTCACATCACATGGCTGTCGTTGACACCTAATTAACACCTATTGTTAACAGGGGGTGGAGTGATACTGGCAATGGCAGCGCTGTAGGAGGGGGACAACTGAAAACGGAGGCCCCCACCTCTGTTTAATGATGGACGGTCTTTCTTCACAAAAATGGCTTCTTTTACTCCTCTCTCAAACCAACGTTCCTCTCTATCAAGAATGAGAACATCCTCATCTCTGAAAGAGTGACCGCTGGCCTGTAAATGAGTGAAAACTGCAGAGTTCTGGCCATTAGATGTAGCTCGTCTGTGTTGGGACATTCTTTTGAACAGTGGCTGCTTTGTTTCCCCGATGTATAACTGGTCGCGGTCCTCCTGGCACTTAACAGCATATACAACATTGCTCTGTTTGTGCCGGGGCACCGGGTCTTTGGGGTGAACCAGCCTTTACAGCCTTTTTCATTTACAGGCCAGCGGTCACTCTTTCAGAGATGAGGATGTTCTCATTCTTGATAGAGAGGAACGTTGGTTTGAGAGAGGAGTAAAAGAAGCCATTTTTGTGAAGAAAGACCGTCCATCATTAAACAGAGGTGGAGGCCTCCGTTTTTAGCTGTCCCCCTCCTACAGCGCTGCCATTGGCAGTATCACTCCACCCCCTGTTAACAATAAGTGTTAATTAGGTGTAAACGATAGCCATGTGATGTGAGTATCAGTCACATGGAGGCAGTGCTTAAAAGCCTGAATTTTGCTTGAAACTCTCAGACTGAAGAAGTCTCTTGGAGGAGAGACGAAACGTTTCATTAGAGAAGAACCCGTCCAGAAGACCTATACAATTTTTTTCTTTTTTCAGTATCATAAAGTTTTATTAAACTCATCTAAGCTTGGATTTAAAACATTAAATTATACAGGAAAAAAGACAGAACAAAAGTTCTTCTGTAAGTCCTCTTTACCAAATTGATCAAAATGCTTCTCTTATTTCTTGATATGAAAATATTATCTTTAATTTTGACAATTACTGATTTACTGTGTGTGATCAGACCTGTCTTAATGCTGAGTCACTGAGTCTGTGTGAGGCCTGAGAAGACTGAATGATCCTCCGCTGGTGTTGAAAAAGAAAAGTCACTTAACATGTTTTCTTTAACAAGACGACTCAATTCTCTAAACTCTGGAAAAAAGAAAAAAAAGGTTCTGTTCCAATGGGCTTTTAGCCGAGCAGTTATTCAACGAATAAATTAGTTTCTTGCAATTGTGCGTGTTCCTGTACTCTCTGGACAGCTGTAAAAATAAGAATCGGCCCTCGCTTTGGGACTATTTATTGCAAATGGTGTTTCTTTTCTTGAGGAAACAGAAATGAGATCAGTTCTTGGTGTGGAGAAATGGAACAGAGCTGGTTGACATGAGGCGAGCGTTTTGAAGCCAAATCAAAGGTAAGTTTGATGTCAGAGGGCTCAACAGCTGCTGTCTCTGCAGGAGCTTTTCATACTGGTTTCTGCTATGTCTGCTGGAAGATTTATTGTAGAATTTATCAAATAATTCATAGAATTAATAATTAATTATTGAACCATTACTATGATATTAATCTTAGACTGTTTAGCAAACCAAAGCATGTTGTATTCATCTTAAACTGTGTTGTTGTGCTGATATTTAACAAAATGTTAATGATACAGAAGTTTTTTTATAAGCAGGTTTATTCAACACGACCCAGCAGCACAACTTGTAATAACAATGTTATTTTGATTATTACAACTTCACAATAAGAGCTCAGAAACTACATTTCAAGGTTTCACAATTTTTGTGCATCTGCTTTTCTTCAAAGAAAAAAATATATATATACACGTTAACCTTTTTTGCCAAATTAAACTTTGGCAAAGTTTGTATTTTCTGATTTTTAACATGTATTTTTAAAGAAAAGTCATTCAGGGAGGTAAGACTGTTAGAAATGATTCAGATTGTTATGTGAAACACTTGAGCCCTGTGTTACAAAACATATTTTCTCTTTTCAACTTTAATGACTCAAAGTTTTGCAGTTGCACGTAATTAAGACCATAATTAGATTCAAAATTTAAGAACACATCAGGAAGTCATTAAAACATCGATAGAAATTTCTTTAAGTGCTGTTTCACAGCATCTTAAAAATGTCCTAAAAGTTTTTGCTTTCTGGACAAAAAGCTTTTATTTTTTTAGCCTTCAATTAAAAACAAATCAACAAGTTTAAATTAGAACGAACATGAGCTAAATCTAAAATCGTTTGAGTTTATTTACACAAAAGGAGAATTAAACAGTCACAAAATTCCACATAGTTCAAAAGGATGTAAAATGCAATTTAAAAATTTTGTCTTTCACCAAAACAGAAACAAAATGAACTCGGTGCTGCCGATGGCCAAACTGATGTTTCCCTGGAGGAAACCCAGCTGGGTCTGCTTCTACAGCACCTCAGCTGTCAGAACATAATCCAGTCATCCTTTTACTAAACCCATGATAAACACATGTCAAGTCGCTAAAAACACTTTCTCTAAATACTTCTGTGTGTCCCAGAGCCTGACCCTCTGCTCCCTGTAAGTGGAGCATAACTCTCATCTGAAAGTCGTTTGGTGTCGTTTACAACGGAGCGCTGTTAGCTCGGCGCTAATCAGAGCCGCTCTGTAACGTTTGTCAGGTCTGCTGATTACTGATAAGATGGGTGGGATGACAAAGTGATGCAACTCAGACACAAAAAATAGACAAGATGAGACGCGAAAAAAAAACTAATGTTTCTTGTGACATTAACTGACATCAGATGCTGCAAAGGAGAAAAAAGGAAATTTACTGCCTTGTTAAGTGATTACGTTTCATTTAATTGTATTTAATGGTGACGACAATTTAATTAGCTCATTTGTGTTTTCTGGCTAAATTTCAATTTCCACCACTACATCATTTTGAGAACGAATGGAAATCCAAGCAGGTGTTGCCTTCTTTAATTAAAGCTGACTAATGTGAGACAGAACTCAGACAGAGCTGATGTCTTGCCTTGTCTTGAGACAGAGCTGTACAGTATGTTCCAGCTGATGGAAAGACACGTTCATGGGGAGAAAGAAAGAAAAGAAATAAAATGAAAGACGGGATTTGGAAAAGGGTCAAAAAGGCGACCGTGAGAAAATGAGAAATGAAAAGCTGTTTGTAGAACAGAACATGAGGCGGTGAGAGGAAGACACAGTTTCTCACACACTCATAGCAGGTTAGGAGCAGATACAAAGCTGAGGCCAAGACATCTGAAAATACATGTGCACACAAAATAACCACAATCTTGTCTTGTTTTTTTTTTGTTTTTTTCAGAGATGCGGTTTGAATATCTGTTAGAAGTGAGTCTTATAATCAGAGTGTAAATGGATGGAGTAAACCAGTTGTATTTGTTCTTGGAGCTCAATAAAGGCTGAGATTTGGATAAGATGCAGGAACAACTCAACACACTTTGGATGATTCTCATTATATTTGACACCTCAAAAATATCCTACTTTTTTTTGTCCAACAAGAAGTTCTTTTAAAACAGTTTCTAAAAAAAAGTTGCACATAACTCAAACACTGCATGCAGCAAAAACCTGCGAGTACATCAGCTGTCTGTAGGTGCTGGAAAGGCTTTTTGTGTTTGGGTTACCCAACCCTGTAGTTCAGTAATCCTTTCAATTAGGGAAAATTATTAAAACGTAATGCAATTTAGGGCACATTTTAAAATACAGTTTTGTCATGGTTTGTCATTTTATGCTTTGTTTTTCCTAGTGTTTCTATGTTACCCTGTGTGTCTCAGCTCAGCTGCCCCACATCACACTGCTGATTACCCTTGTGTTTCTCCCCAGGTGTTTTCTGTTCCCTCATTAGTTTTCTGTGTATTTAAGCTCAGTCTTGTCTCTGTCTCATTGTCAGATCATTGTTCTGTCTACCTGGTTGTGTCCTGTTCCATGTTCTTCAAGTCATAGTGAGTTTCTGCTGTATTTTCAGCCTCCTTGAGTTTTTTTATTAAAGGCCTCATGCTTTTTTGATTTTTGAAACCTGCCTGTGCCCTGGGTTATTTTGTTGGTCCTGACATAATGATCCGACCACGCACCCAGCCCACAGGCACCCCGTTTTTGGGTTTTTTTAAAGAGGAGCAAGATTTTTTTTTTCTCGCTGCAAACAAACTGACATCTGTTCACTTCAGACTCACTTTAGAAGTGTTCCTGGTTCTCTAGGACTGCTGTCCTGCATGTTTTAGAGGTTTTTCTTGTTTAACGCACTTGGTTTGAATGAACGGGTGATTAACAGGCTTCTGCAGTACTTGAACAGGTAATTCAGTCACTTAATCCGATGTATTGGAGCAAGTATAAGATGTAGATAGTGGCCTTCAAGGACCTATGGTCACATGCCCACATTTAGTAGTGAGTGATCATGTAAGTGTGTGTGTGTGTGTGGGCACGTTTTTGCTACATCATGCGAATCATTTTGCAGAAAAAGTCAGCTTCATGGGGACCGCATGTGCATCGTGGGGACCAATGTCCAGTCCCCACAGGTACAGATGCTAATTTCAGGTGGGGGGTTAGGTTTAAGACCAAGGTGTGAATTGAGTTTAGGTTAGTTTTAGGGTCAGGCAGGTACCTGTGAGGTTAATTTTAGGGTAAATGGTCAGGGTTAGGATATAAAATTACCAGAAAACGAATGGAAGTCAATCTACAGCCCTCATGGGGATGTAAAAACAGACGTGTGTGTGTGTGTGTGTGTGTGTGTGTGTGTGTGTGTGTGTGTGTGTGTGTGTGTGTGTGTGTGTGTGTGTGTGTGTGTGTGTGTGTGTGTTTTGAGTTGAGTTGTAATAATACTAAAAAAGACTAATCATTGATGTGTTCACATCTGATTAACTTTTGGAGTTAGTCTGATTTAAGCTGGCCACCACAGCTAAACAACATAAAAACATAAGCATGACTGTAATTCTGTTAATTTGACAAACATTGAGTTAAAACTTGGCATGGTAGTAGCTGCAAGTCATTTGCAAAACATACTCTGAGCACTTACAGATCACTTCTGAATTTTCATTAAAACTTAGTCATGCAAGGCAGCAGTGGGCAACATCAGGCCAGTTTTATTGACAGATGACTGAGACAAGTTAGTCTGATTCCACCTGGCAGTCCAAAGTTATGAAAGACAGAGAAAGTTGATTGAATTGAATTGAATTGAACTGAATAGTCAGAGCTGACCTTCAGTTGCCATTATATTTGTATGAAGTTTAATGGCATTCCTGCAAACCTTGAACACTGGTAAAGGTGTATTCATGGTCTGGTGCTTGAAAGTTTGGACAAATGAAAGCTCTGCTGCTTTGTCCTTTTTTCTTCTTCAGCTGGAGCTCCTCAATCTTTGTGGCTCAGCCACTGGAACGAGATGTCTTTTATATGTCTGTTTGCTTGTGTGAGGAGAAAGTGTGGTTTGAAAAGCAGAACAGAAGAGGTCCTGTTTATGATTTGCTGGAGACGTCAGGAAACCAACATCCTGAGGAGACGTTTCTATAGAAGCCAGAGTCTTTGTCTCTGGAAGTCATGAGGCTGCTGCTCTTCTGGACAAACTTAGACGCTTGTTGGTTTTCTTCCAGTTTGAAGTGGTCATTTTTTTCATTCTAATCAAAATAAGTTTTTTTTTTTGTAAAATAATGCCCTGTTGTGCTGTGCTGAAAACATGAACAACTCCAAAAGCATTACTCTTTAAAGCACATGTGTCAAACTCCAGGTCTTGCTCGAAAAATGTGGTCCTTGTTAACATTTTATTTGGCCCCAAAAGTAAAACTTTAAATGGGAAAGCTTTATCATTTCTCTTTTGTTTGCTGGGTTTTTTCAAGAAAGCTGGTCAGCTTTCAAGCCAAGAAAACTATGTTTGAGTTTTTCAGTTGTTTTTGGTTTTGGTGTGGAA
>NW_013952504.1:139091-140988 GCF_001266775.1 Austrofundulus limnaeus | reverse complement strand
CAATGCACAGAGAGTTCCATAATTGGCGCCTTGGAAGATCTGAAAATATAAATTAATACCACTATACTTTCTAAAAAATGTTTTTTTATCTATGTTCTAAATGCTATATAAAGCAATTTAGAAAATGTTGTTTGTATTTATATAAGATTATTTGTTATTGTGTGTTTCCAAGCTGCAAAAAGTAACGTGCCATTTTGTGCAAGACCTGTTCCCCCATGTTTTGTCATGTGTGTTTTTCTTGAAACGGGTGATCTTAACTGCACTTCAGTCTTCATTGCATCTCTGATGTTATGTTTGAATGAAAATAAAGCAAATCTAACATTTCTTCAAAAAATATTAACAGAACTTGGCCCTTGGCTTGAACAAAGTTTTAATTTTTGCCCCCTTTATGTAAGTGAGTTTGACCTCCTTATTTATGAATCTTTGCCATAACAAATACAGGTGAACCAATTTTTTCATTTTTTTCTGGAAATGTTCTTTAACTCTTTTACTGAACCAGACAGGAAAGTTGGCAGAGAAGTAGTCATGGCAGATGTAAAGTAGAAACAGAGGAGACTTGATGAGGGGCTTTCAGCTCTTGGTAAACTGAGCTTTGTTAAGGTGTGAAAAAGGAGCGTATAGTCTATAGGAGACAGGAGTCTGCAGTCCAACAGACCCACTAATCCTCTGACATGAAGACATGACGAGACTCTCAGCACTCCAACAGACTGACAGGCTGATTGAGATGTTTGACTTTGTTGTTTCAAGGAGTAGGATTTTAAGTAACAGCAGTTTTGAGTAAGATCTGGTTTTACGTGTTAAAATTATTGCTCAGAGAGTTTTCTTTGGCAGGAAATAGTACAAGAGTTCATTTTTTTAAAAGATTACGAGTTTTCTGAAAGATTTTTCCTGCTTTTATTCAATGTTTTATTTTTAAAAAGGCAGTAACTGCTGCTTTGTAGATGACATGATCCATCTTTTAACACACATACCTTTATATTTGTTGGACATTTCCAACCCATTATAAATACAAGTGTTCTCAGTCAAAGATGAATACATTTGGCACACCACTGAGACCAAATAAAACATTTGGGACATCTATAAATTCACAATGACTGTTTTTGTCTGTTGCAACAGTACTGGACCTCCATCCCACAAGCAGCTCAAGTATATGTGTATTATTCCCAAAGCAGCGTGTATATATTGCTAATCACTGAAACCCTGCACTGATTAAAGCAAACACAGTCTTGGTGTTATCACATTTATCTTCAGCAGAATCAGCTGCTAAGCTAAACAAGTCCTGCTGCATCACTGTGTGAGTGTTTAATGAAAAACTTACCCATGTTTGACATTTTTAACGGGCTTTCGGTGTTAATGATCCAATTTAATAATATCTTTGTCAACAAGCATGTGGAAACTGTTTTGGTTTTCTTTTTAGTCTTGCAATTATTTCTATGCTTGTTGATGTGAAAATAAACTTGATCAGTAACCTCAGGAAATAAAACAGGAATGTTTTTATAGCCCTGATGCCATAAAGAAAGTGGAGAGGAAGTGATGGGGGGATGTGGTGCTCAGAAGCTTGACCTGGGCCATCATGATAAAAGCCATAAAGTGAGATAATTACAATATTACAAACGACTCTGAAGGGTTGTAAACAACAAGTCTGGAGATTAACCAACTCTACAACTCAAATCCACACATTCCACAACAAAAACAGAACTGTCAGATGGCTTGTGATTTAAAATCTAATTGGAGTTTAGCTGAATACTCATGGATATCTTAAAGGGGCAATGTTATGTGGCATACATTTAAATACTATACCATAATAAAGTATCTATGTCACCTTTAATTATTAAAATGATGTTTATATGTTTAATTAGAAAATAAACTTATCTTCTCATCACTTCCTCTTCTAAAC
>NW_013952504.1:133862-138925 GCF_001266775.1 Austrofundulus limnaeus | reverse complement strand
TTTCACTTTCACCCGAGAGCCTGCAGGAGTCATGGGTGGGATATGTGTGGAGGGGGGGAGGTGGGGGGGGGCGCTCTGCCATGAGGAAGTTTGGCTTAAAGACACGCCCCAGGGGCGTTTCTGGTCCCCACCTGTCGTTTTGCTTCCTAAAAACGCTGCAGGATTTCTCAAACATGCATGAATGAGTCAGAGCAAGGCTTTGGGCATGATTTTTTTATGAGAGTATAACATTATAACATGATAAAAAAAAAACTCAAAAACGTTGATTTTACATGACAGTGCCCCTTTAAAAGCAGACATTATTGACCACGTGTCAAACTCATGGCCCACCTCTAAATCTTATGTGGTCCACAAGAGCTTCAAATATGCATTAATGTCTTGAAATATGAATGCTGCTTTAAAGACAACATATCCCATAATGCCTGTTGATCATTTGACCCCAAAATGATGGCATCTCACTACTAGGTGCAGGTGCACATGAGATAAAAACAGACAGTAATTTGTTGTATAAAATCTTGATTTCACAACATTTGTGCCAGCAACTTTTGCCCAGTTGTACTGAAAAGTGTGAATTTCCCACTTACAAGTCGTAAATTTAAACTGAACTGCCCCTGCAGTGGGAATTCCCTGTTGGAAAGTGAGAGAGTTAAGAATTTAACATGGCAGCTACACACCACAACTCAGCAGTGAGTAAAACTCTCTCACTTTTACTTTTAATAGTATTTCTGTTGGATTTATTTCACATTTAGTCAGTTGTACATGTATACTTTTCAGTGTTTATAAGAGGATGCGTTAAAACACTGTTTCTATGCAGGAAATACCACAGAGAGCTCAGTTAGTGTTTGTTAGCGGTGCTCAGCTGTATCAAAGAGATGAGGAACGTGACGAGTTCTGTTTAGTCAAAGTTAAACATGAAATATTGAAGTTTATTAAACTGTCCCTTTGAGGTCCAACATGATTTTATTTATTCGCCTGAGGCATGTGTCACTGAAAGAATCTGCATCTTTTTGGTCCGCAACTTCAGCTTCAAAATACTACATGAACTGAAATTTACTGTGAAAACAGTAAACAAACAAACAAAAAAAGATTCTGCTGCAGCAGCTCTGATTTGTTCTGGATCAAGCTGAAGAATCTCATCATTGTTACAGACTGTGTGTGGGATTCTTATCCACCTCTGACAAGCAACAAAATATGTCAAAACAGTATTTTTTTTCCATGATCTGAAGGACGTGAACTAAGATCCTCTTCCTCAGTATCTTTTGAGATCCTTGTTGTAACAAGAGAATTGACCAATGGCCGTTTTTATGTATCTTTTTAAAGTTCTTGTGTTACAAAGTTTGACTCTTAGTGTTTCCACCTGGACATTTATGTGCTAAATATATTCAAACGTATCTGGTTTGAGTGAGCAACACTGACTGCAAGTGTTTTCTGAATGAGTACCAGATGTAACCTTTAATATAAGGGAGATTAGTGTTTAGAACTTTGCAACAGTTTGGAAAATCTGAATCATATATCAAAACAGTTTAAAGTTTGGGGAAATTTGTGTGTTATTTGGTTGATGGGCTTTCATGGGCAGGAATGTTTTTGCTCAGAAGCCAAAAAAATAGCATTTAAACATCTGAAAAAATAATGCTGACTTGTCTGGTTTACGTCCATTTGCCATTTCAGTGATATAATTATCTGCACTGTTTAAACTTTGATACATTTACAGGTATTTTTTTAGCTATTTATTATCAAATAAATGTTTTGGTTATGATGTGGAACACCGACAGGGCACAAAACTTTTGCACATGTTTAATTGCAGCGTGTGAGTTTTCAATAGGATTTGAGTTTAAATATGTTTGACATTTTGTACACTTCAGAGGTCACCGCTCATCATCAGGGAACAAAAGAGTCAAGGGTGGATCTGTCTTGTCTTGTTAAATGTACAGATTAATTCATATTTTATATACTGTTGAAACTTTGTTCAGCCATTTATTAAAACTGTGAAAAAAATGCTAACAGTATCACTTGTTTTGGACTCGATGCCATGTCTTTTCTGTTTTATTTTGGTTTTAAATGTTAGAAATATGCTAACTGTCAAATCGTTAGAAATTGGAAATATGTCAGAGGCCCCAAACCTCATTTGCAGGGGCCCCTGAAATGCTGAAATCCCCCCCTGCGTACGTCACCTCCCTGTGCTCCTGAGCTCCAGAGGAATAAACTGTGATAATGGGAACCAGAACTTCCTGAGCTAATTAAGAAGCCACCAGTGAAGACAGCAGCACCATCACTCTCTCTGTATGTTTCTCCATCACTCTTTCTTTCCTCTCCTCATAAGACCAAGTCCTGACTTCAGTCCCATCAGGGCCCCCGCTGCACACATCACTCATCCTTCTTATACATTTACAGCATGGTCATTTTGTTCCCCTTTGTTCAAAGATCTCACTATCTGTCTTTTTTCTCTTACTGTCACACTTCTCCCATGTGTAAATATCAAACAGGTTTGTATTTAAGTCATTTATCAGTAGCTAATCTCAGCTGTCTACTTTGAGGTGTTTTGGGGCCACGTGTTCATGATGAGAAATAGCTCCTGGGCAAAAAGCAGGCCGGCTGGTTTTATGGTGGTGTGTGGATGTGTGCGTCTGTGCAGGTTTCCTTTCTTGCAACTGGAGGTCTGACCTACATAAATATTTGGTCTCATGAAGGCTGTTAGCGCCGTCTTATGAATCATAAAGCTTGTTAAACGGGCGTGTAAATAAACAGTAAAGCGAGTGCTGGCGCCCCGCCGAGCTCCTTCTCCTTCCATAAGTCAGTCTGGACCTCGCGTGCTGCGGACGGATCGACTCGGCTCTCCACCTGGACAGCAGGTCCTTGTGTTTCTAAGGCCTGAGTCACAATACAAGATTTTAAAGCAGTCGGCCGGTTTTCAAAGACTGATGGAGCCCACACGTGAGGATAAAAAAATCATGGCTATACCAGGTTTGGTCCTACAGTGTGTGGTGTACAGCCACACGGCAAGTGACAACACACCACACAGGAAAAGATATTTCATTCATGAACATTCAGATTTTAAATCACGCGAGACTTCCTGAAATCTTGCGGGAATTCAGATGTCTGAGGAAAAATCTCACGTGACCTCCAGAAAGATGTGAGTTCAGAGTAAATAAACATTTGATTTGTGACGAGGAGGAAGCAATGTTGATGGTTTGTGGACTATTTTTACCAGAGGAAAAACAATTCCATAGAACTTTTAACATCCAGCAGACTTTCTGCTGAGTCATGATAGTTTTTTTTCTGTATTTTGGAATCCCGTCTATTTACGTCACCTCGGTTTCTGATTGGCTGCACGTCTCATTCACAGGTTGAGAGCTCGAGTTGACGCCACACACACTTGTGATATCGGGCCAAAAAATCAAACATGTTGAATATCCCCGATTTGAGGTCGGAGTGGTCCCGACGTCCTTCCGAGCCGACTAGATCGCTCTTTACTTACCACCCACGGCGGGAATATCTGCTATGATTATCTTTAGAGCCATCACAATAATCTGGACTTCCTTAAGATTGTCGGAAGGGCAAAAATCGGCCTGATTTTTTTGTAGTGTGACTCAGGCCTAAGCTGAGTTTAACCTGAAAACTGAAACTAGATTAGGGATGTTGGCTAGTGCAACATCCCATTTAATTTAGCTTTTTTAAATTTATAAATTCTATTTTTTACTTTGTACTTATTATTACTACTTGTTTATTACGTCACATGATTTTTTTTATCATTTGTGTTTTATTAACTCATAATAATGATGTCACAGTACTTCAAGGGAATAAATTTGGATCTATATCCTGGAGTGGCTTTATCAAAACCTTCACTGCGGTCTCCATAGACTCTAGAGCTTAACAAACCAAACAAAAACTGCTAATGAGAGTTTTTATGTTTTAGAAAAATGTTTGTTCCAGACAATAAAGAGTTAAGTGGTGTCTTTCTAAAGTGCTTCCCGTATCTTCTTCCTCCTACATGCACGGATACACTTTGTCAAAACAAAAGTGGTCCTGAGAATTCCTCTCATCAGATTCTGTTACTCACCTTTATTTTAAACTCAGGTATCTTTGGAAAAAATCACACAGAAGATCACAGGGATATTATGTTGCGGTCAATGTCTGAACAAAATCACTTTGATCCTATAAGCACATAATATAAGTTGTTTAACCATAACAGCTGAGTAAATAAGAATAAAACAGCTGTTTACACTAGTTGATCCTTTTATGTGTCTGTCCATTTTTAACAAGTCTTGTTTATGTCAATAGATCATGAGTGGGTATTTACTAGGGATGTCCCAATACAACTTTTTCACTTTCGATACGATACCAATTTTGCAACTTTGAGAATTGTCCGATA
The DNA here is from genome assembly GCF_001266775.1 of Austrofundulus limnaeus. Lineage (NCBI taxonomy): Eukaryota > Metazoa > Chordata > Actinopteri > Cyprinodontiformes > Rivulidae > Austrofundulus > Austrofundulus limnaeus. The sequence continues at coordinate 134,556 of NW_013952504.1, read as the reverse complement.
CCGATATTGACGATATCGATATTGACGATATCGATATTGACGATACCGATATTGACCCATTACCAAAACAGTACAAGTCACACACTTTTACCTATTTTGTAATGTAAAATCTTAGAAAAGTCTTGATCAAGTCAAACAGTGAAAAAGAGTAGGTATGTATGAGAAAAACTGACCCATTTATTTTTAACCAATGGATCACATACATTTTAAACTGAAGAACAGTCTACAAATTAATAAATAAAATCAATTACAACACCCTGAACAAATAACATAATAAAAACAAATTGTACTTTTAAAGTGTAAAATAGTTCAAAATCACTCCAGTTATTATTATTTTTTTACTATCTGTCAGCCTTGTGCTGCTTTATGGTGGGAATAACTGAAGGTGGGGACAAAACAAAAACCCACGTTATTGTCTGTTCAAAGTTAAGAGTCCACAGGTACAATATTACTGACTGTGCTCAAAACAACATGATCATTGATAGATAGATAGATCTTTATTTGCCATTTCTGCATAAACTAGCAGTTTATACACATTGGAATTCTGGTGTGGGCATCTCTCCTAGTAACAGTATAGATGACAGAACAGTAATGATAGAAAAAACACAAGGTCTAAGAAAACAGTATAAGAACAATAAAAAAATAAAGAAAGGAAATACACACACACACACACACACACACACACACACACACA
>NW_013952504.1:122047-133529 GCF_001266775.1 Austrofundulus limnaeus | reverse complement strand
CCCCCCGGCGGGCCACATTTGGCCTGCGGGCCTTGAGTTTGACACCTGTTTTAAAGTATCTTCACTTTATTGTTTTTTTTTATAACAGTGTATTTTATTTGCTACAGACACATTTCTTAACATTATTTAATGGGAACTCAAAGTCCCCCTGAGGACTGCCAAACCCGTGGAAAATTTGTACCAACAGGCAGATCCGAGGTCAGCGCTGTCCACTATTTTAGGCACATTATCATCTGAAAGCGCAGCTCTCCCCTCTGAGGCACAACAATCACAAACCTAATGGAAACTTGGTCTGTGGATCTGTTTATAAAAGCTGCTGAGTTTAAAAGAAAAAGATTGATGTTCTCTTCATGACATGAGAGATTAATAAGAAATTGTTTTAAAGAATTTAAAAATACCTCCCCTTTGGCCTGCTACCGTTTCTAGCAATACCGTAAAACAGTATGATGTGTGTTGTTTAAAAGGAAAAAATAACATTTTGTTTTCAGAGAAAACTAGGTTTAGGTTTTCCATTTTAAAGAGATACAGCAAAAATTTTATCAGTTTGTTAAATATTAAGAGCTACAAACTAAATCTGATGCATAACGCTGAAAAAAAAACCACAGTCGGTGTCGTAAAAAGCACCAGATATTTCATAAGTAGTCATGAGTTGTCTCATTGTTTAAACAATCTCCTAAATCTCAAGTCGTAAAAGTGATAAGTGATGCCAACCACAGAGGCAATCATAGCACACAGAGGAATTCAGAGACACCCACATCACACCGTTCAAAAACATGTGTGTTTGTGTGTGTGTGTGTGTGGCCTCCGCTGTAGCTGCTGCAGTGCTTCATTTGTGCTGCAGAACATTGTTCAATTAGGTTTTGTTAAAATAAACCTTTAATAACTTTTTCTCCATTTAAAGTTTCATTCATAGCACGAGTAATTCAATTGAATAAAGAAAGGCAACAAAAATGTAAAAGTGAACTCAAAACACATGACCTCCAGTACCAGACGGAGGGCCAAAGACCCTCTGAATAGAAGAGCAGATGGTCCTTAGATGGCTTTTAATGAAAAGTGAAAAACTGTGTGTGTGTGTGTGTGTGTGTGTGTGTGTGTGTGTGTGTGTGTGTGTGTGTGTGTGTGTGTGTCCACAGACAATAACTTAGCTGGAAAGCACCCCTTCAAATTCACTTCAAACAGTTTTGAGGCTTTACACCTCAACCAGACTAGTGGCATCTACAGCTACAGCTGAGAAGGCAACAAGGAGACCGGGAGTCTTTGTGTGAAGGTTTGAGGTGTGTGTTGTGTTTGTGTATTTTTTGACACATATCTACCCATCAGATGTTTTTACACTAAAGGTTAAGATCCTTAAAAGCAGCACCGATGAGCTTATAATCAATATAAACAGTTCAGGACTGAAAGTGTTAACATCTGCTGGTTAGCCTTGAGTAATTCAGTCTTTACACTCATTGATTTCTAAAAGGAGGATCAATATGGGTGGCTGAGCTGTAAACCTCTTTAGGTTGTCTTGCTTTGTGTGTCTGTTCCTTCACAGCTCAGTGGGTTGTGATTCTAAAATTACCAGAACTGAATTTCTGAGCTCCTAAACTTTTGACTAATGTTATGGCCAACAGAGAACTGTGTCAATATTTTAATGATAATTTAAAATTTATATCTTAAATGCTGTCTTGTCTGATGCTTCAGGAAAGGAAGTTATACGTTATTTTTAAGTTACCATGTTAACTATGACCATTAAAATTTATCTGACACATCTGTTTATGAGTGGTTAAAAAAATAAAAGTGAGACACAAAATACCTGTTCGTGTCTTTTTGCAGACTTCCATGTTTATGACCCCGAATGTTTGAAATGTGGTCAACCGAGAGCTCAGCGGATGCTGTGCTGCTCTTTCCCCAGCTGTTGTTGCTCCACCAGCCGTGGTCTCAGTTCCTGGTGTGGTTATTTTACTGTTACAATCCGGAGCCATGGTTCCAACATCGTAGTATCACAACAAACTACAACTAATACTTTCATGTCATTGCAGCATTGGATTCTGTTTCCACCTGCCAACTGACGGGGCTGCTGCAGGACCAGACGAGTGTTAACAAATATGGCGCGCGCTAAAAAATCTGCTGCAGCTTTCTCAGTTTTCAGACACTGAAAAGGCCAATTGCTTGTTGTCCCTGGATGGCCTGGGGAATTATTAAGCCCTCTGCAGTAATGGAGAACATGCTGGCGTTGCTTGGCTTGGGCAGCGTTTCTTTATTTTACACAACTGTGTTTTGCACTGGCTCCCTTCGCCTGTTTGCACTGCGCTGGCCAGCTCCCCTCTGATCCGGACGAAGGACTACCGTGAACTGGCTGAGGAAGCAGACTGGATTTTGCTAGCATCCAGCCACTACATGCACTTTTATCTGATTAACCACAAACAGCAATTTATACAACAGAATGAAATAATATTAATTTAAAAAAAGACAAATTTTTCAATCCGTTCAGTTTTCTTCATTCCGTTAAGTTTACAGTATTTGCTGAAAAACTGCTAAACAAGGTCATATTCCATCTTACCAACTTCATGAATCTGCAGTTCTGCAGGTTTGTCATCTTCATTCTCCTCTGGCTCTGGATCAAACTCAGACTCCAACATGTAAAGCTGGATGGACAAAAGTTTCCTTGTTGACTTCTTTTAAATAATTCGTAAATGAAACATTTTTGCGCTGCTAGATAATTGTCTCTCTGCTATCAATCTACAAAAATGGTTGAACGGTTGCTGAACAGTTTGGAAACAAATTGTGACATAAATGATCAGTGCATTTAATGGTCAAATATGAAATAATAGGAGGTTTTACATTGATTCTGTTGATTTTGTTTGCCTGTATTATTACTAATCTTGTGGTTTTTAATATTCAAGTACTTTTAGTGACAAGAAAGTTCAATTAAAGTTGTAATTTTCAAAAATAATGCCATCACAACGACAATGTTCACTGGTTGAAGCTTAAAGTGATAAACTTGACACCGAATGAGTGATTCTGGGTTTATGTGGTGTTATATTCAAAAGGGTGAAATTTTAAAACATTAGCATATGTAATCCTGATATTAATGTTTGTACAGACAGATAATTTGATTTATAGGGTTACAAGTGGGGTGCAGGGCTGGTCCTAGACATTTGGTGGTCCTAAACAGGATATTTATCTGGGGCCCTACTTTGCCATAAGTAGACAGTAAAACACATGAAAAACCAAATGCTGTGTGTAATTAAGTCCATCACAGGGCCACACACAAAGACACACGAGACAAACAACCCTTCACTATTACCTAGGGACAATTTGGATTTATCAATTAACCTAACAGTCATGATTTTTGTCTGTGGGAGGAAGCCGGAGTGCCCAGAGAGAACCCATACATGCACGGAGAGAACATGCAAACTCTACCCAGAAAAGTTCCCGGGCCGGGATTTGATCTGGCGACCTTCTTGCTGAGAGGCATCAGCTCTACCAACTGAGCCACCGTGCCATTTTGTGCAACATTGTGCATAAAATTCTACCTGTACGAATGTAGTGTACCGTAGTTTACTGCTAACTGAACACACTGGCTAAACTGTATGAGTATGTGGATGGATGGGTAAATGAGGACACAGATTGGGTAGTTTAGTGCTTTGAGTGGCACTGGTTGGTTAGAAAGGTGTGTAAATCACCCTGAAGCCAAATGCCCTTCACAATGGATGCCCTGTGTGACTCCCAAAAGAGGTGTTCTGGTCACATTCTTGAAGGTTTGAACTATCTGCCTGTTTCAAAGTGCCCTCCTGTGAAGGACGATTGGCTCGTACTTGGTTTACATGAATCCCAGTCCTCACATGGCTTCTCAGGTGTATCTATTAAAGCCAGCATCTCAGATTACAGACTTTGAATTGAAAAAGCCTCCTGAGAAGCGAAACATCTTCCACTTTAGAATTGAATGTCCAGTTGTTTTTGTTTTTAACTCTTTTTTGATCAATCCTAATTCATCCTCACTGCCGTCTATATGAAGCGCTAGTTTGATTTCCTTTTGTAAGAAAATGTGAAACATTGTTGAATTTTGTAAATGAACGAAAAGAGTGTCAATTATAGTCATGTGCAATATGGAAATGACTCACAAAATACATTATTATAGCAGATTCTAGAAGATGAGTGCATACCATCAACATGCCAGGCTAGAACTGTAACAGTGTTGCCATATGGCAACAACCACATTTTACCAGTTTAACATTATTAAATGACCAAATGCAGTACAATGAACGGCAAAATAGTGAACTTGACTCACTTATTGAATATGCATTTGTCCCCGTCAAAAAATGTAAAGAAAGTACTGTTTTTGATTAATTTTGAGTGGTCAAATGGTGAGGCTCCTCCCTGCGAAGGGGTCTGCAGAAAAAAAATGTCAAAATTCCCTCTAGAAAGGCATGGGACAAATTTAAACACTGCTATTGGTTCTCTTAGGATCCCATCTCTTTTTCTGCACTCCATTTTAAAATTGGAGGCACTGTGTGTCGAAATAACTCAAATGTTTTGTTGCCAAATTGCAACATTGTACCATAGAGGGTGACATGTTAATGTAAACAGCTGTTGCTCAAACCAAGCAGAAGAGAGGAATCAAAAAAGAAAAAATTGTTTGGATTCTACCAACTGAACATGGAACATGTGATATGAACATGGTCGAGGCAGTAACTTTACCAGCAATGTTTATTTCCAGGAAAAGCACATAACAAGAGAACTGTGCCAATGTTTGATCCAATTTTGCCCTTCTTAAAGATGTCCCAGTTATCGTGATGGCTTTAAAGATAATCTTCTGATATATTCCTACAGTGTGTGGTGTGATAAGCATGATTTAGTCGGCTTGAAAAGATGTCAAGACATCTCCAATTTCAAATTATGGATATTCAACATGTTGGATTGCCTTGGTCCAATATCCCACTGTGTGTGTGGTGTTTTATGAGGATAAACAAGCTTGCAGCCAGTTGAATGTGACATATAGCCAGTGTCATAGAGAGTGAGGTGAAGTAAACACAGAGGGGAATCTAAAATACAAAGACAAAAACAACTGCCATGGAGCACCTAAAAGTCTGGTGGACGTTGGAGACTTCTTTGTTTCGTTTTTTCCTCAGTTGAAAATATTTCACAATCACCACTGCTTCTTCATTGTCTGCCATGTTTATTTACTCTGAACTCGAGTTTGGTCTTGAGATGTTTGGTGACATTTCCAGTCTCAAATCTATATGTAGAGGAGTGAAACCTGTTGGTGTGTTATCTTTGCCGTGTGGCTGTACACCACACACTGTAGGACCAAACCTGTTAGATATCTATGATGTTGTTTAGACTCTTAATTTGAGCTCTGAAGAAATACCAAACACAGAAACTAATTTAAAATATAAATTTAGCAACAATGAGTCGAGGTTGAAGGTCTAGCAGGAGTCTGGTACTGGGCTGGGTACAGAGAGAAGGTTTTAGTGGCAGAACAGCACTGGGTTTGTAATCTCAGAAGAAAAACAACCACTGACCGGGTGTTAGTTGTAGTGGTCCGGCAATTTACACTGTTGGTAAACAGGTAGATTTGGTGCTGGATCATGACATCACCAAAAAGATCAGCTGACTGTTTAGGTTGGTTGAGCAAAGGCAGAGTCGGGGGACAGGCAGGGGTCAAATCCAGAAAGAGAGCTTTGTTTACCAGAACCAAGGGGATGAGCCGAGTCCGAAAATCCGTGGGACAGGCGTGGGTCACAAACCAGGTGATCTGAGGTGCAGTGATGCCAGCAAGGGGAGAGACAAGTGGTGATAATCCAAAACAGAGCTGGGGTCAAAACCAGGAGGACAGATGGCTGTGCAAATCTGATAAGGGCTGAGGCAAGAATCAGGAGACCAAAGGACTGGCAGGGGATCAGGACCACAAAAACGAGAGCAAGGCATGAGGACAAGAAACGCTGGTAAGTAACAGTACAAGGCTGATGACAAACTGGCAGGGAAGTGAGGGTGAGAGCAGGAATATATACTGAGGGTGAACAGGTGAGTGGAATGAGCTGATTGCAGCAGGGAGGGGGAGCGATGGATCAGTAATTGGTCCTGGCTGTGACTGGAGCAGAGTGGTGATTGAGAACTTGGCATGAGAAATAACTGTGGAAAGCAAAACAACAAAAACAGAGGCAGGACTGGGCAGGCAGGCAAAAATCATAACAGCTGTTTTATCATTAGGTGTGGGGTTTCTCCAATTTTGAAAATCATCTGAAAATTTTAGATCTTGTCATGTGAACCAGGCATTAGCCACATAAATTGGCTTTATAAAGCATTAACATTGATTTAGAGTTTGTCAGTTCTTTTCAAAATATTACCTGAAACCTTGTCTTGTTAATTTCAATCTGTGGTTCATTTTTTCTTTACTTTCCTTTATTATGCCACTGCAGTGTACTTTTATATTGTGTTTTCATCATGTAAAGCGCTATGAAATGTCTTGTTGAAATGTGCTATGTAAATAAACTTGTCTTGCCCTTACTTTGAAAAGTAAAGGGAAATAATCTCAACAAGTAGATGAAGCCTTATTCAATCAGCCTATTATGAATTAAAGAGAAAGGTTATGACATCAGTTGTGTACGAGAATTTTTTGTCTGGTAAAAAAATTTGCTTTATTTCTCCCAGACATCAGTGGTTCCCAACTCTGGTCCTCAAGTACCCCTATCCAGCATGTTTTACTTGTTTCCCTGCTATTCAGCAGGTCTTCAGAATATTGTTAATCACTCATTGATTCAAACCAGGTGTGTCAAATCAGGGAAACATCTAAACATGCAGGAAAGGAGTCATTGAGGACCAGGGTTGAGAATCACTGCTTTAATACGTTATCTGATTTATTATTTACACATAAATAGCAAGAATCAATGGCTTCCAGAGGCAACACTAAAAGACATAAAACTGAGTCAATGTTATATTTTGAAAATGTCTCATCAAGCCCAGAGAAGCTCTTGAGGTGTTGGTCAACATTTAAAGCAGTGATTTTTAGATGTTTCCCTGATTTGACACACCTGGTTTGAATGAATGAGTGATTAATAATCTTCTGAAGACCTGCTGAATAGCAGGGACACAAGTAAAACATGCTGGATAGGAGTACTTGAGGACCAGGGTTGGAAACCACTGAATCACAACTACAGAACTCTCTCTTTTTGATCCAGGACTCAGTATAACTATTTTAACCCTGCAGCAATGCTGTTGTAAGTGAACAGTTTCTTGCACTTTGAGGTCCTCAAGTTAGTCTGGCTCCAGCATCAGGCAAACTCCTGGGTTCCAAATTTGAAACAATTGCCTTTATTGGCTGAAAGAATGGCAAGAATCTGTGACCACTTCAATAAAATCTGATCAAAAGGATCAGAAGAGCGTGACTTCTGTGTGAAAACTCCAACTTCTGCTACTTAATGCTACAAAATCTGTGCTTGAACCTCTAGAACTTCTTCAAAGACGCCAAGAGCAGAAAGTTCTCTTTAATGATTGCGGTGTAAAAAAATGTTAGTATTTCTTCCTAAAGCTCTTTGAAACATATGAGTTCTTTACATCTTTTGCTTAATTTTGATAAATACTACAGTCCTTGGCTGTTTCAGAGAAATTCTAAACTGTCTTCAAGCCAAAACATAGTTTGTACCAATTTTAAAAGAGCTACTTTCAGTAAGAACAAATGCCATAGATACAAGGGCTCAAAGATTATCTCAAAGATTAAACTACTTTTGGAAAACTTAAAGTAGAAAACAAGAGTTATGGTTTTGAAGGAAATTGTGAATCAAATCAAATCAACTTTATTTGTAAAGCGCTTTAAAACAGCGGCCGCTGACACAAAGGGCTGTACATGAGGGGCCGAAAATAATAAAACAAATCAACACTAAAATCACTCAAACACTAAAAACAAGCAAAAATCAGCTAAAACAGGCCAATGTCTCAAACTGTGTTAAAAGCAAGTGAATAAAAATAAGTTTTAAGATTAGTTTTAAAAACAGGCAATGAGGAGGCCTGCCTGACGTGTAGGGGTAGCTCATTCCAGAGCATCGGAGCAGCAACTGAAAATGCTCGATACCCTCTGATGCAACGTTTACACCAAACACGTTTTGTGCCTCCAAAAATCTCAAAACGCACGCATCTCGATGCTGGTGTCCAGTGAGGACAGACGCATTTGATGTGAACGTAGACGTGCTTCTTTACACGCTCAAGAGGAGCTTTTTTAACCGTAGTTTCGATAACTTACCAAACATGCCGACTTACTAATCGTCCTCCAGGTAAAGTCCTTTTTATTTCTATCACGATAACGGACACTGGAATGATCATAAATGATCGGACTATCAGTTTTTCCTCCATTGTTTGTGTGATCCGATTTCCCAGGCTTCTGGTATTTCCGGCTCTTCACCAATACATCACTGAACAGAGTTTCTGTGATTGGTTGATGTGACGCGGCGAGCAGCAAAAGTTCAGATTTTCCAACTCACGCATCGGACGCTTAGGACGCGCCGCACCATCTGAAAACGCTCAAGATGTGTGGAACGCTTCGAAACGCACTGCTCCAATGCTGCCAGATGCGCTGCTCGGCTGCTAGACGCCCCTAGATGCGCGTCCACTATTGACTTTGCATGTAAATCTGATGCTCAAAATGCATTTGGTGAAAATGTACCATGAGGGTTTGCTTTGTCCTGGGTATTTTAAGGTCTGACCAGAGAAACCATGCAGGGGCATAAGGGTGGAGAAGCTCTGAAAGGGGCAAGGCCATGTAAAGTTTTAAAAACAAATAAAAGAACCTTAAAACAAACTAAAATGCACAGGCAGCTAGTGGAGAGAAGCCAGAACAGATGTGATATACTCCCTTTTACGTGTTCCAGTTAGCAAATGAGCAGCAGCATTCTGAACCAACTGGAGCTTTGCAAAGTAGGACTGGCTAACTCCAACGTAAAGTGCATTACAGTAATCCAGCCGAGAGGTGATGCAAGCATGGATTACTGTTTCAAAGTGCTGGTGCAAAAGAAAAACCTTCACCTTTGCAAGCTGTCTGAGGTGGAAAAAGCTTGACTTCACTACAGCACTAAATTGGCAGTCCATCTTAAAATTACTATCCATTTTAAAACCCAAATTAGTGACAGTAGACTTTACATAGGCTGCCAAGGGACCCAAATCAACAAGTGGGGACACACAGGAGCTGCTAGGGGAAAACACAATCACCTCCGTTTTCTTCTCATTTAGAACTCAAAATGTTCAGGGCCAACCAAGCTTTAACATCATCTGACCAGCTGGATATTTATACATTTATTTATTAATCAGAACTGAATCTTTCAATTCGATTCAGTTTATTTATATAGTGCCAAGTCACAACATGTCGTCTCAGGGCACTGTACATAAAAAAGAACAATCCAAAGAAGAAACCAGCAGATTGTGTTGAATCACTTCATCACAGTCTCCCATCCTGRGCAAACGGTGGAGAGGAAAAACTCCCTGCTAATCAGGAAGAAACCTCCAGCAGAACCAGGCTCAGGACAGGAGACCATCTGCCTCGACCGGCTGGTTGGGGGACAGGAAAGAGACACAGACAAACACAGAAGAACTGGTCCTGGTGCACCTTTCTTGAAAAGTGACAAAAAGAGAAAAGAAACATGTTATTGATAGAAATAATTACAATAAACATGTAGAGAAGAGGGACTAAAGACTACAGCAGAGTGAGGAAATGTGCTCAGTTTGTGCTCCAGCAGTCTAAGTCAATAGCAGCAGAAATGAAGAATTATTCAGGAAACCTAAGTCTAACTACAGGATTTATTAAAAAGGAAAGTCTTCAGTCTAATCTTAAAAGTAGACAGAGTGTCAGCTTCATGGACAGAAACTGGAAGTTAGTTCCACAAGAGAAGAGCTTGATAACTGAAAGCTCATGCCTCCCTTTCTACTTTTAGAAATTCGAGGAACCGCAAGTAAACCTGCAGTCTGAGAGCGAAGTGCTCTGTTAGGAAAACATGGAACAATAAGATGTTGATGGAGCTTGGTTGTTAAGTGCTTTGTATGTTAAGGCTACCACATACTCAGGCGTACTGTGCACATTCAATGAGCCACGCGGACTCCACGCATACTGTCCGTGGACGGTTGAGAGTTCATACTCGAGCGTACTGACCGCCTGAAAAATTCTTTAATTTCTCGCAATTTCAGTCATGATGTCAAGGATCAGGAGGAAGAGATAGTTTGCATTTTAGCTTTAAAACAATAAAAGAAAAAAGAACCACCTCACCCAGGATCTGAGCTATTTCCTCCCACAAATTTGTTGCTCGCTGAAAGTCTTTATATTCCTTCACTGACACATCATAAAGTTTTCTAATCTCCTCCATGAAACGTTTTTCAAGATTTGACTCCATTTCGTCCACAAATGACACAGATTCTCAACTTTATCAGCTTGGTGTCACATCCAAAACAGTACATGCCATTGTGCCCACCGTGGACGCAGCCGTAAAAAATTGATCTCTGCGCGGACCAGTCCGCGGATGTCCGCATTGAGTCCACCTTGAGTCCCCGTGGACCTCCGCAGACCGAAGTATGCCCGAGTATGTGGGAGCCTTTAGGAGCAAAATTTTGAATTCTATCTTAATTTGACAGGGAGCCAGTAGAGAGAAGCTAAAACTGGAGAAATATGATCTCTCCTTCTAACTCTCATTAGAAATCTAGCAGCAGCATTTTTGAATTAACTGAAGACTTCTTAAAGAGTTTTTTTGGATGTCCAGATTATAAAGAATTAAGTAATCCAGTCTAGACGTGATAAATGCATGAATCAGTTTTTCCACATCATTTTTGGACAAAATGTTTCTAATTTTAGTGATACTGTATTACGGAGGTGGAGGAAGGCAGTCCTGGTAACATTTTTAATGTGGGGGTTAAAAGACATGTCCTGATCAAAAATAACACCAAGGTTCTTTACATTAGAACTGGAGGCCAGATTAATGCCATCCAGAGAAAGTGAAAGGTTGCAAAGTTGATGAAGCAGAAAGTTAAGGAGAAAGTTTTTATGTCTGTAAGACATGCATGCTTGTAGTTTAAGTAACTGGTTGGATTCATCAGGTTTCATGGATAAATATAACTGAGTATCATCAGCGTAACAATGGAAATTTATCCCATGCGGTTTAATAACTTTACTTAATGGAAGCATATATAAAGTAAAGTGGATTGGTCCAAGCACTGAACGCTGAGGCACTCCATGGCTAACTCTGGTGTTAGAAGAAGATTCATTATTAACATTAACAAACTGAAATTTATCAGTTAAATAACATTCAAATCATTTTAGAGCTGTTCCTGTAATCCCAATATCAAGTTCAAGTCTACGTAATTAAATATTGTGATATTTATGTATTGTGTATCAAATGCAGTACTGAGATCCAACAGGACAAGAACGGACACTGTCTGAGGCCATGAGAATATCATTAGTAACTTTCATCAGTGCTGCTTCTGTGCTATGATGAACTAGCTCTAAACCCTTTATATATATATATAT
>NW_013952504.1:116396-119838 GCF_001266775.1 Austrofundulus limnaeus | reverse complement strand
CGATTAATCGAAAAAATAATCGTTAGATTAATCGATTAGAAAATAATCGTTTGGTACAGCACTAGTGAGCGCAACGTTTGCTTGCTCTCAGTAAATAAAGCAAAGTCATTTTTTAAAATTTCATCTGTATTTCATCCGCCATTAAAAACAGACCAAAAAACATAAAACAAAAAACAAGACACTCCTCCCATAAAACCATCTTCAGATGCAAATCTAGTCTCGTTCCAGTCTGAACGTAGCACATCCAACTTGAGGCGTTGGGCGCGTTTTAGATGCTCAAAACGTGTTCAGTGTGGAACATAGTATCATTGGTGTGGGAACTTCTAATAGTGTCATATTAAAGATAAATATTAAATCTCTATGGGACAGCTCTGCTCCTTTATGAATAAATACATATTCCTCTGGAAGCTCTTTTGAAGTGACAATCTGTCATGTTAATGTCATGTGTGATTTGGAAAATATGAATTTTCAGTTAAAGATAAGAGCTGTTAGATGTGTGATCAGTGGTTAGTTTGTCATTTTCCACATCTGGAATAACCACTGTCATGCTCCTCACATGTTACTTCCTTTATGTTTAAAAATGTTTTGTTTGGTTCAGGGATCATTGTGAAACCTATGTTTGACCTGTTTCAACATTTTAAGGGGAAAATGACATATGGACTTTGATCTGTCACATCACATTTAGTGTAAAGATTTTCATCTCTTCCATCTGGGAACCATCTGAGCAGGCTTCGAGAAGCCAACAAAGATTGCGTCTAGTTACCCGTTTCTTTGGAGAAACAATGAAGGAGGAGGTATCATCTCCTGCCATGTTTTTACAGACGGGCCATAATTTGGTTATACTGAGACATGGAGACATTTAACAGTAGTTAATGGGACCAGTGCTGAGTGTGCACATGCAGCCAGGGCAGCGAGTTTTTAATTTCAAAATATGTTTATATACATATAAATAATTCCCAGTCAAATATGAAACCATCTATTAGATACTGCAAAATAGACTGTATTTTCAAAAACAGAATGAGAAGTTTTATAACAAAGTAAGTGAAGAGTCTGGATATAAATCACTGAAGACTTATTTTGAAGTTAATGGAACCAGTTTTGTTAGATTATTCTTCCTTGTTTCCAGTCTAAATATACATGAACTCCACTCAAAACATCCTCTGATTAATGGTCGGCCTTTTCACTGGTTCTAAAATCTGACATTTGCCACTGTACAACAATCAATCACAGAAAAGCAAATCTTGAGCAGAAATTTCAAAAGGAGCTACAGTATATATTTCCATGTATTTGGCAACATAAGGTAATGAAATTCAACCTTGGGTTGTCATTCAAGAAAATTAGTAATTAGTTTTTCATTATCACCATAAAGCACAACAGAGCATCTGAAATTGTATACGTGCAACATTTATAAGACCATTTGTGTTTAGTTAAAACACTTGCGTGTATTATCAAATCACTTCCTGGAAGTTTTGCTGCCACGTTGAGGCACCCTGACTTGATAACCTGTCATCAGTACGCATCTACATAAACGGAAACGACAAAAAACATTAATCAGCGCTGACTGATTTTACACATGAACTCAGGAGGTGTGGTCTGAAGCTGTTTTTAATATAGGCTCATCGCAGTGGGATACTTTTTGTCTGGAATTCACTCTGAGGGTGTGAAATATGAGGAGAAAGATCCAGCGGAGCAGCTGTACAGAGCACCAAGAATGCAGGATATAACATTATAATGTTTGAATGTAATAAATTGAAAAACTTTAAAACTGAAGTTTACAGCGTACAAACACTGAAACCATCTTTTTATGTTCTCAGTTCTATTTTTTTGTGGATTTTTTTATTTTTATAATTTTTTGCAGCACGTCTTTTTGTACTGTTGCAAAAAATAGATCTTTGACTTTAGCTAAAAGGCAAATATTAGTTCAAGGGCAAGAATCTTTATTATCCCCAAAGCAGACAGTTCAGATATCAAATATACAAAAAATCGGTTTTTAATAAAATGATCAGTGTTATTTGAGAACTTTTTAGGCTAATGGACTCGACACACAGGCAACGATGCTCCCTTTCCATTCATTTTCTATAGAATAGTGTAATGAGGTGACGATCGCTTGCCCTCCTCCAGCCAAGTGACAGATGAAACTTGTTCATGTGAAATTTCAAGCTCATAAACGTAGATGTGCACACACGGGCTTGTGACGTGACAGGAAAGTTGAAACATGTTCAACTTTTGTCTCTGTCGCTACAACCAATCAGCAATTGTTTCATTGTCTGACCAATGAGTCGAAAGTACTGTATGCTGCAAACTGCAGTTAGCTACCACTTTCAACACAGAGGAAAAAAATTATTTCCATTTTAGTTGTGTCTGACTTTTCTATTATATATGAAGTCATTTTGTGAACTGTCACATAAAGTGGGAAAGTTGCAGACTGCTTTGAAAATGTCAAAATCCCTTCAATTTCATAAACAATCAAACTCTACATACCATTTGGTGGCAGTAATGCAGGCCACTCAATTTTTCACCAACTGCCAATTAAATCTACAAGAAAAACCAATCAAATTCCTTGGAGACAAATGACCTGAGAACGTGATTCACAACGCTGCAGTCACTGTTGCACGGTGGCGATGATTGTCATCTGTCGCTATCTTTTGTCGCTTCTGTGTGTCGAGCTCTAAACTATTTTAGACATCAGAATAAGATTCCACAAATATTCCTGAGAAAGTGTCAAAAATAGTTAAAACACATGCTTCTGGGTCTACTTACATTTTTGATCCTCATCTCTTTGAGTTGTGTTGGACTCTTCGAGGTAAAAGACAAAACATATTCAACCAACAGAAGAAATAAAGAGCATCTGAAAGCAGCTGTTTGCTTACAGCGGCTGACATCCATCACACAACTCTGAAGGAGCAAGAGAAGTGTACACAACTGGTGTCTACAAGCACGACTTCAGGACTCAATTTTAACCGTTGCTTCACTGATGTACATTTTCATAGCTGGCAACTGATAACCATCACAGAGACATTTGTTATGCATATAAAATATCACCAGCTCTTTTTAATGGTGGATACATCTGTAATCAGCATTAACACTGCACTTTGTCCATTGTTAGCAGCCAAAAACGACACTTGATGTAATAAAACCAACTTTCTGGTGAAGGAATATCTGATAAACTTTGGAAACATGGGAGCTGAAAGTTGTGATTTGCCAATAAATACTTTCATATGTGCTTCTGTGTGTGCATGCGTCTGGACAACCAGTCTGCTTGGTCTCATTGCTCCCAGTTGCTCTTGAATATGTTGACGGAACAACTGCTGAGTTGTTCAAGACCCTTCGAGGCCGCTGACAAGGAGATCGGGCTCTGAAATGTTCCGAAAACAATCGTGCTGTATTCTGAAGATGGTGATGATAAATTACCGGTAACATTAGAAGAGCCAAAGAATGTAAC
>NW_013952504.1:113195-116386 GCF_001266775.1 Austrofundulus limnaeus | reverse complement strand
ATATATATTCAGAGGGGGTGGACGATGGAAAGTACATAAGTTTGACCAAATGCAGGAAAAAAATGAAAAAAGAAATGCATGAAATGATCATGTATTTTGAGTCTTTTTTATGTTGTAATCTCTCAACAAAACATTTATTATCTACAAAAGATGTTTCATGTATATTAAATTAAAACACTGCACTAATTTAATGTTGTTTTTAAATGGAAACACTTTAATTATAATCACACAGAGTTCTGACTAGTGTGAAAATATTTATTAGTAGCATTATATGGTTTTAAAGGTTCTTGTCTAACAAGACTCCCTTCATGTCATAGTTTTAAAGTAACTCATATTACACTGAGAATGTATATGAAGTTATAGCCTTTTTTGGTCAAACCTTGTAAATAATGATATGGACTGTCATGATATTATAGGAGATGTTGTTGCTCAGGATGTGCTGTGGATGATTCTCAGCTACCACGTTCAGTACGGTATTTGTAAATTTGATCAAGTGATGGCCATTTTTGTGTTTCCTAGTCAGCTGGCTTTGTTGAGATCTTGATGATAATCAGATGTAAATGTACATTCAATAAGTAATTTCGAAATCCCATCTCTGCACGGTTCATCTGAACCTGCAAAAGCCACTCTCATTGATGGGATTGATTGATTTGGCCAAAATATTGGAGTGGATAATTTTCTTTTATTCTTTTAGTGGTTACTCTAGAGGGAAGAAACCCCGTGAGCTCTGTGCTGTGTGTCTCTGTGAAAGGTGGGTGCAAACAGAACTTCCTTCCACCACATAACTACATAGACCAGTAATTCCCAGCCAGGGGTACATGTACCCAAAGGAGTACATGAGCATATTACAGAGGGTACATGGAAAAATTACCCAGGTGTGTAAAATAATAAAATAAAAATAGGACTTAGATGTGTAGGGCCCTATGATTGCCACAATGAAGAAAATCCAAATGGAATCACGAAATCGACTCAAAATGGAATCCAGTATAAAATGCAAAATCTCGTAGAATTTGCTCATTTAGGGTATTTGATGTATTTTGGATACTGCTGCTTCCTGCACCTGCATTATTTATTTAATTACTTATTCACTTTCAAGGCACCGTTTTTATCTTTTTTATTTAATATGAGATGAAAAGAATAAAATGCCAGAAAATTAAACGTGCTAGCGGGTTAAATAAATAATTTTTAATTAAATAATCGGCTGTTGTACATTATAGTTTTGGAAAATCATCATTACATTTGAGAGGGGGGGTACTAGTGGTATGACAAAATGGCTCAGGAGGTACACAAGTCTAAAAGGTTGGGAACCACTGACATAGACGACTGCTGATGGATCATGCTGGAGGTATTGTGTATTTTTCAGACACATAGTTCAATTCTATACCACAATCAAGTAATCATGTTACCTTCAGTTGTTATGAAAATGCTGTACATATTAAAAAGAAAGTTGACTTTGCATCAAAGTTTATCTAAACGCTTTATAACTGAACCTCCTACCATTTCTGACACTCCCACTTCACCGCCTTTTCAAACAGTGCTTCGTGGAAGGGGTGCTCTGTGGGGCGGGAGCTTGGCTGGAGACTGAGCTCTGGGGAAGAGCTTTGTATAAATAGGCGGTGCTTTGTTCCAGCAAGCGTTTAGGCAGCTCCACATGTCTACCACTGGAGATTCAAGGATTTCTCAAACATGCATGAATGAGTCAAAGAAATACACTGGGTATGTTCTTGATGTGGGAATGACATAACATGATATAAAGCTTTAAAAAGCTGATTTTGCATAATACCACCCCATTACAACTTCCTGTCCTCTGGTTCATGAGACATTTTTCTACCGCTTCAAACACACAGACACAAGCAAAAAGATAACTTTTGCATTCTGTGGTGGGAGATAATCAGTGGTCAGTATAAAAGCCTATATCTTCATATAAGATTAGTGTTGTTTTTATTAAGGATTTTAGGCAGGGAAGCTGAGTATTCAGTAAGTAAAGATTCTGGGTTTTTTTTTATTGTTAATCAGACCTGAAATAATTTTTGGTTTATCCACTAATAATGTAAACAAATTAACATTTTTCTCTAAAAGAGAATGAAACACACAAGTCCATCTGTTTAACGTGTTTGATTAGATTGTATAGGAGCCCAAACTCTGTCAACTATTGTTCCTTCAGTAGTTTTGAAAGTAAAACTTCTGCCTTGCTCCCACCTGTCGAAGTGTGGGGTCCAGCCGGACTAGAAGTGTTTCAGACTCACACTAATGCAGTCTGTCCAATCTGTCGAGGTCATGACCCTCCTCCCAGTCCCAGTTCAAAGATCTCATTGCCGCCCAGCCTCCGCTCTGTGCAACACATTTGTTCCTGATGTGCCAGACAAACATCCCATTAAGCCTTCAGAGACCATCAGCAAATTTGCATCACAAAACAACAGCAGCACAATGCCGAGCAAATGGTGACCTTGACAAAATGCTCCTGTTTTTAGATTAGTTACAATAAAAATGGAAAAAATAAAAGAAGCAAACTGAAACATTCAACTGGCAGCCCTACACAATCTGGTGGTTTTAAATTCTCTGTTTGTTTTTTCCTGAGCTCTCTTGGCCTCCCAAGGAAATTTTTACTTGTCAATCTGAAAGAGATCCCCTCAATCAAACGTCGTCGAGGGGTTGTTGGAGGAGGCATGGAAACAATCAGCTACTGTTCTGCCATTATTTTTGTCTTGTCGATATTTCTTAAGGCGATGTCAAGAAAACTAGACAAAAACTTACTTTTAGGCTCAGTTCATATTCTTGACAAAGGTTTAGTATGTCAAATAAGAAAAACACATTTAATACCAGCAACTTCTTATTCATTCAAAGGTTTTGTTTTATACAACAGATACTGTTTTGCCTTTTTACATTTGAACTGCTAAATTTTTGAATCTGTAGGTTATTTTTATTGATGGTGCAATAATTATTCTAAAGACAAAAATCTGTTACACTGCAGGCTAAAATAACTTCAACTTGTGAGTCTGTTAGGAAAATAACTTGTAAGCCACTGGACAGGTTTCAGTGAAACTCCCAGAAAGCAATTAATGGGTGTCGGACTAAAACTGATTAACTTCACCTCAATTCAGCAACATAAAAATAGATATAATGTGCTCCATTTTTACATATTTTGGGCTAAATGTTTTGTAGTAGTAGCTGAGAGTCATCCTCCTTTATAT
>NW_013952504.1:108274-113055 GCF_001266775.1 Austrofundulus limnaeus | reverse complement strand
ATATATAAGTTTAGATCAATAGGGCTATAACTCTACTCTGTTATAAGAAAAATGATTTTGGTTTAAAGCTCAGGTGAGAAGCAGTACACATTTCTATGTATTCAAATAAAATTGTAAAGGTTTTTGTTTTCATCCTGAACTTTGGTAGACGGTACTGATCCAGAAGAAACGTGACATTTTAATTTGGCCCATACACAATGTGTAATAACTGGCGAGTCAAAATCATGTGCTTCATTTACCCTGTTTTAGATTTGCCCCAAATATGGGGCACAGTAAACTGTGCTTTTGGCTCAGACCTTAGCCACTAACGTTTTATGTCTTAGCCTTTACCACAACCATTTATTTGTTAAGATTAAGGCTGAGATAAAGAGCAGTTTTTAAACATTCTCTATATCAGGAGCACACGCTCTTTCACAGAACCACGCTCCTCTGGTTTGGCCACACATTTGTGGTTACTGAGCGTTCACGGTACATCCCACCCAATTAGAGTTTGAGTCAGGACGGCCGTACCTCCTCCTCTCTGCATTTCTCTAAGAAGAGGAATTCAACTCCTGCCAACTTTAAAAAAACACAGGGTTCCACACTTGAATGCGACACCAAAGGACACAACACTAGCACGCTTTGGCCCGCCCTAACTGTTTTGCAGGCCTTAAACACACGTCCTGCTTCACACGGGAGCTGAAACTATGGCAACAGGACCAGATGCAAACTGAAGCCTTCACAAATATATTGAAGAAAAGATGGGTTTCAACGTGTTTGCTGAGCAGGAAACAAGAACAGAGGAGGAGGAGAGGAGGGGCAGCCATCTTTTTTTTTGCCTTTGTTTGTAAAAGCATCCATTAAGTGGCACTTGGTGTCATGCCAGAATCTCTCCTTCGCAGACGACCACAAAGTAAACTGGATTAGTCACTGAGAGGACCATTCTTCATTAATGACAGCCTAGGAGAGCTGGAAACTTCAAACACATTCAGTGCATTCCTCCCTAAAAAGCAGAAGTGTATTCAAATGGAAATGCCTTCAGCATCGGTCTCTGCAGGCATTCATAGCTTTCTGACTGTATGTGCTGTACGTGTGAATGAGGTCTGAGGGATTGAAATGGTCAAGAGTTTATTTCAAAAGAGAGTATTCACCACCTTTTGTTCAGATAAGACCTTTGTTGGTGTTTAGCCTTTGTAATTCTTGGGTTTACTAGACTGTTGCTGTTTATCAGATCTCGTATTGCTGTGCCAATAGCCATGTTTCTATCAAGGTTTTTAATGCGCATTTTGAAGTATCGCATCAGAAAAGATGGATGGAAATGGCACGATTTGAAAAAACTTCCTCTAATTCACATCAAAGTTGATACTCTTGCTTGAGGTGGTTTGGGGGTTTTTCGAAAAAGAGTTAATGTGCAAAAGGAGAAATGGAAACACATTTTTTATCAGTTCTGACGTAGTGAACATTTACCTCACATGTTGATCAGCTGTTCTCGCTGTCTGTCCGAAACCAGTCCCGGTACCAGAATGAGTGTCAGCGTCTTCTCAGTTAATCCCGTAACATGAAAAGAATGACATTTCTTTTTCTACGTCTCCCGACCGCATTTAAACCGCAGTGTTAAAATTTCAGTGTTAAACTTTTGGGTGTTGATTTAACACCCCCTAGTGTTATTTTAACACTTTATGAGTACACTCACACCCAGTGTTGGTGTTAATTCACAGTGTTGATTTCCTCAGTGYTGTCTCAACACTGGACAGTGCTAAATAAGCTCCGCCCACTGTTAAGTCTTATGTAACACTTAACAGTGTTGTTATATAACACTATGCAGTGTTGAAAGAAGCATTCTGAAAAGCCCCGCCCTCTTCCACCTCATGTCAGACAAACCAGCATTTACCCAGCATTCCTTGCTGAAATATCTTGCAGAAATGATGTTTTTGCATGTTTATGACCATGAAAGACGTTATGAGAGTAAAAATTAGTTGTTCTGGTTAGTTTTCTTGTTCAGTTTTATCAAGTTGTTCAACTTTAAGTTTATGTTATTGGCCAAAAATCGACACCATGAGTGAGAGGTACTTCCTGGTGAGTGAAGGATGACTCCATTATACTTTTCTACTAACTACTGAGAGTTGATATCAACTCTGAGTGTGAAATTTACACTCTCAATTTGATGGTGTAATAAAACCTAGTGGTGTCTGTTAATCTTACAAACACCACAATTTCCTTTGTTAATAAAAATAATAACAGCATACTGGTGTTATTTTTAACACTTTATTTTAACACTGTTGAAATGTTAATATGACACCCAGTATTGTTGAATATTTAACACTGGCTTGTGTTACTGTTAACACTATATTTTAACACTAACACTATTTTTATGTTAATGTGACACCAAGAATTGTTGAATATTAAACACTGGTTGGTGTTAAATTAACAAAGAAATGAGTGTTAAAATTTAACACTTTCACAAATGTTATTTTAACACCAGCGATTGTGGACACATATATGGACATTTTGTCGGTGTTTAAATTAACACTGTGGGTGTTAAATTAACACTGGCATTTTTGCTGCATAGTTGATGACAGAATAAGTACAACTTTCCTGATAGCAGCAACACGTTCCTGATAACTTTTCTCAATTTTCCTGAGATGTGACTTTTACTTCCTGTTTACTACACGTATGCGTCTGATGTAACTGATTCGCTTCAAGCCAGTTGATGGAAACACATCTGATTTGCATTTCTTCATTTTTTCCTTTTTGTGAAATTAAAAAAAATTGCTCAAAATTCAAATTCAAATTGGATGGAAACACGGCTAATGTTATTTGCCTTTTTCGATTATGTGGAAAGTGTTACCTGCAACAATGTTTGTTCTTTGGATACAGATAGTCTTTAATAAAGTGATTAAACCATGAACAACTTTCAGCTCACAGAGAGAAAATATTCATAGTGACAGTGAATATTAATAGATTTTGTTCTTAATATAGTATTTTAATCGTATATTGAATGTTTGAAATTCAAAATAACAATTAAGGAAATGGTTCTGTGAAAAGTAGGTGTGTAATGGAACACGTAATCTTTCCATGATGGTTTGGTACTAACCACAAACATCAGTCCCAGATCACCACTGAGCAGGCAGACATTTATTTAGCTGCGTTCTGCAAACAGCTCTGACAGAAAAAAACCAAAGAGAGAAGCACTCTGCACCAAACACCCAAAATCAAAGTCGGGCCTGTTTAATTCAAATCAGCTGTGTGGGAAACCACTGATCACAGACAGCTGCAGAGGTGTATGTACGGCAAGCAGTTGTATCATGTAAGCAATGCTTTGAAAAGTAATGTGGCAAGTAAGCATAATTTTCACACACTAGCATTAGTGTGTCACATTTTATTTCCTTTATTTTATTTCCATAGTGAGCTGCTTTTGTTCTGTTGTTTTTCATTTTGCATAAAGTTGAAGTCAAATAGACGTAAACACTCTTTGGTTTTAGTTTTATTTTATTTTATAGTAATATTTTATTAAAAGATCTTTCTGAAATTTATATTTTAAAATGTCTCCACCTCATTGATATTTTAGGCATATACGAGTCGTAGTCAGTAAAAAAAAGGCCTTATTAACGGAAAAAAACATCCTCAATGACAAACTGAAATCAATTTTCTACAGAGTAGTATCAAATATGGATATAATAAAAATATGTTTGTAAAAGAAGTGACGGATATAAAACACAGCTGGTGAGTTTCATTTCTTGAAGGAATTTTTTTAGTTTTTAATTTTAACTGCATTAATTAATCAGTGTTGCTTTTCATAAGACTAATATTCTGTACACATCAGGTTAATAATTTAACATCACACAGTGAAGCCCTGTAAGGTTGTGTTTCACAGTTTGCAGACTCAATCTTTAGCAGATTTTATATAGAACCTAACTTTTAGAAGTTTGGAGTAATTCTTGTTATTTTGAAGAAAGCAGGAACACAGTAAATACTGTAAAACAAGGGGAGTAATTTGTTTTTCTCTAATGCTTTTTTGTGAGTTTTAAAACTAAATTATTAAGAACAATATATTGTACTATTTCTTTAATATTAAAGGCTCCCACATACTCGGGTGTACTGTGCACAAATTGTCTGCGGATGTTTGACACGTCATAGCTACTCGAGCGTACTGACCGCCTGACAATTTTTTAAATTTCTTGCAGTTTCAGTCATGGTGTCAAGGATGAGGATGTAGAGACAGTTTGCATTTTAGCTTTAAAACAATAAAAGAAAAAAAAAGGAAAAAAACTTCCTTACCCAGGATCTGAGCTATTTCCTCCCACAAATTTGTTGCTCGCTGAAAGTCTTTATATTCCTTCATTGACCCATCATAAAGTTTTCTAATCTCCTCCATGAGACGCTTTTCAAAATTTCACTCAATTTCTTTCACAAATGACACCTATTCTCAACTTTATCAGCTTGGTGTCACATCCAAAACAGTACTTGTCATGCAGTTTATTGTGAGACACAGCGGATGGAAAAAATTCATCTCTGCGCTGACCAGTCTGGTGGACGTCCGCCTCGAGTCCGCCCAGACCTCCACAGACCGAAGTAGGCCCGAGTATGTGGGGGCCTTTACATTTCAATTCCATAAAAAATACTGTGCAATAAATATGTGTGCAACCTGTGTTACATACAGTACAGTACAGTACATTGCAGTGCAGTACAGTACAGTACAGTACATTGAAGTGCAGTACAATACAGTACAGTACAGTACAGTACATTGCAGTGCAGTACAGTACAGTACAGTACATTGAAGTGCAGTACAATACAGTACAGTA
>NW_013952504.1:104944-107784 GCF_001266775.1 Austrofundulus limnaeus | reverse complement strand
AGTACATTGCAGTGCAGTACAACACAGTACAGTACATTGCAGTGCAGTACAACACAGTACAGTACATTGCAGTACAGTACATAGCAGTGCAGTACATTACAGTACAGTACAGTGCATTGCAGTACATTACAGTACAGTACAGTGCATTGCAGTACAGTACAGTACATTGCAGTGCAGTACAACACAGTACAGTACATTACAGTACAGTACAGTATGTGACACATGTTGACGTTCTTCCCGGAGCGCAGCATTTCCACCTTCTAACAGTTTACTGTTCAGTACCATGGCATGTACTGTAGCTGTTCACTACCTCACTCTTGTGTTCTTTTTGTTTGGTTCTTACCAAAGCAAGATGCCACCCAAATGTGATGTAGGTCTTTTTTGGCTGTATGCACTTTTTTTCATAGTTTGTACTCTCAAGAATGTAACCCCCACAAAACTCTGAGCTTATCATAAGCACCTACTGCTTAGAAAGAAAAACTGCAGTTTTTGATTTGTTGCCAGCAGATGTATAAACAGCTTGCTCACACCATGTCCAGTGCACAGTTATAATTTGACCAACCTGCATCATACTCACCTGTAAGCCAAACACTTTTTGTTAGAAATTTTGCACAAATTAAGAGCTGGACTGCACAATCTTCAGATTTTCATGGTAAGCTATGTATTTAAATTACAAAGTAAATGCTACAGAAGCAACATGGCACCACCAACACCTGGACTCACCCACACAGCAGACTGCTTCACATCGTTCTGTGAACGCTCCCAGGTTGCAGCAACATGCCGTGCGGATGGAATGCAGGAATATGAAACATAACTTAATTGTGAGCTTTTAAAAGTGCATTGAAGATTTAATAACATTTTATATTACGTGCACCAAATGAGATTTGTTAAGACTTATTTAATAACTCAGTGCAGAAATATTGCAACACTTATAAAGAGATTTTATTAATTTATTTACAGAAACCTCTTGGTGTTTAATCCAACTTTGTGTGTGAGAAACCAGATGTCTTGTGTGTGTGTTTGTGTGTGTGTGTGTGTGTGTGTGTGGGGGGGGGGGGTAACTGATAGCAGCAACCCCCCTCCCATCCCCCTCCTCACACCTCCAGAACTTCCCAAAGTTGGGGTCGGGACCCCACTGTGGATTGTTTAACAAAGCACTGGGGGGGTCTTCAGATGATATTCAGAGATCAAATTCTTTTTGAACATAAATGTTAATTCCATGTTTTCTTTAAAAAGAAGTCATAAATGAATGAATATGGTGTGACTTTTTATAGTTTTTTTGTGCCGTTATGCCTTGTTTAACTGACCTATTAGCAGTGTTTGTCTATAGCGTTATTCACTGGGTTGGAACTTGGAAGCGGAAACCACGACGTCAAACCCCCGTTTCATCTGTTTATAAAACCAAACGCTTCACAACTTCTCTATAAAAACAAGCTGCAGGCAAGAAAACATTCCCCCTGTTAAATTTTTCCCAAGTTTGCAAACTGTAACAATGTAAAAATCCTAATCCATTCTTCATAAACTCTACATTTTTCATTTACTATAAAGTAGCTGAACACACATAAGCACAACTTTTACATTTTCCCTGTTTTTATGATCCAGAAGCTGATATCCATCACTTGATGCTTTACTTTTCTTCACATGTTGATGAATGTGTGTTTATAAGACACATTGTGAGCCTCTCACTCAGCTCAGGCTGGGACTGTAAATTACTGTTGATCTAACCCCAGTAAAGGAAAAGCTTTAATCTGTTCTGTCACCACAAAATAAAACTCAACAGCAGACTCAAAGTGACGAACAAATACAACAAACTAAACTACAAAGAAATCTCCTCATGTAGATCCATACAGAAAACTCTGGCTGGGTTTTCAAAAAATCTCTTTACTTGGACTTATTTTTTATGTAATGATATGGAAGTCGCTTGATTTGTCTTTAGGTTGGTGTGAGTTTGTTTTAAGTGCTGACACACCTGCTGATGAACGATGATTAATGAAGCCAACATTAGCCTCGATGCCAAAATATGATCCCTTGTTTTAGTTTGTGTCACAAAAATGTTAAGAAGTGTTTAATGTTTTTCCTGCTAAGACCCTTTTATCGCGCTAATCCACTTTAAACGACAAGTGAAAGCAAAGAAAGAGGGCGGTGGGCTTCATTACAGAACAGTTAAATGTTTTTCTAGTGCTCATTTAAGACCCCATAACTTCCCAAATAACCACATCCCCACATCTGTCAAGAAACGCTGTAAAAAAAAAGGAGAGGAAAAAATATTTATTCTAAAAGACCTTACTTAGCCACTCTTTTCATTTTGTTTGAGCAGTCGTTGCACGTTTGAACTTGACGCCGACCATCCAGACCCAACGCTCATCTGCTTTCCATCACGTCCCTCGTCGTGGCAGCCGTTCGTGTGTCTTAACCAGGAACTGTTCAGAACCAAAACCTGGCAGCTCCACCGCCTGTAACACTGACATGAACTGCCGACCTCTGACCCCACGTGTGATACAAGGGACAGTGTTGTCCCACAGGTTAAAGGAGCCCCGGCTCTGCAGCCAGAAGCATAACAGCAGGCGGCAGATTCAGTAAATAAAACACCTCTGTCCTGTTGTGATAAAACTCAAGGTTTTTGATGTCAAATCTTGGAGTGGCACAGCAAAACCAAAAGCTGTAACAAAATATCATTTCATTTCATTCATTTTATTTATTTCATTAAAAACAAAATTTTATACATAATAAAAATAAAAATACAAACACAACGAAATGAAGGGAAGCAGAGAGAAGAACAAAATCTTATAATATCTGCCCTCTTTTTAATATATTATAAATAATAAAAATATAAATAAAAA
>NW_013952504.1:97127-104934 GCF_001266775.1 Austrofundulus limnaeus | reverse complement strand
CATTCATTCATTCATTCATTCATTCATTCATTCATTCATTCATTCATAAAATTCTACTCATTTCATTAAAAAACAAAATTTTATACACAAAAAAAATACAAACACAACGAAATGAAGGGAAGCAGAGAGAAGAACAAAATCTTATAATATCTGCCCCCTTTTTCCTCAAGTATAAATTCAAACAACAATAATCCTCAGTTAACAAAACAAAACAAGAATCATTCTAGAACAACAAATTATATGGTTACACATTATACTGTTTAATATTTTTTCAACAATTCTCTTGAACATGTACTTTGATTTGGCACTTTTCACATCATTTTCCAGATTATTCCACAATCTCACTCCTTAGATTGAGGTGCACCGTTCTTTCAAACATGTTCTAAATTTAGGTTTCATGAACAACTCTGTCCCCTTAAGATTATAACAGCTCGCTCTTTTTGCAAAGTTTTTCTGGATGTTTATAGGTAAGGTGAGCCTTATACATAACTAACAAAATATTGTAATCAACCAAATGATAAAATTGCAATAATTTCAGTTTACAGAATAATACTTTAGATGGATAATAGTAAAGTTTTCGAGTGATAACTCTTATAGCTCTTTTCTGCAAAACAAAAACAGGATGTGTAATTGTCTTACATGCTTTCACCCATACCTCAACACAAAAGACCCCATTAAAAATGTCTTTTTTATTGTGTAATCACATGTAAGCTGTTTGAAAAATACTATTCCAGCTTGTGTCTTTAATCTATATTGATGAAAAATATTAATGTAAATTTCTGTGATCCTGCATGCTGATATGATGACATTAGCTTTCTGCATCAAAATGTTTTCTCCTGTTAGACCAGTGGATTTTATTCAATGAGACTAACTGTCTATCTTTAGTCTCTAAAAACTAAACTAATCTAAAGTTTCTATCTTTAGTCAAAATGATTGTTGTTGCAGCCTCTTCACAGGTCTGCCCACTAGTAGAACATACTACTGAAATTAGTCAATTTTGCATAATAAAGACATATATTTGTTGAGGAAAATATAGCATTGTTTGTCTTCTTTTGTTCTTTTCGCTTAGTTTCAACATTTCTACAAACATTTTATTTTCAGTACTCAATCTACTTCTCTTGTGGTGCAAAAGATTTACTTACAAAGTTACAATCATACTCAGGCTTCATAAATATGAATTAAAATGCATAAATTGTCATACAGCTCATTCCAGTTAAAAATCAACAAGGATAATTGTTGCCTCATTTTGAAATTGCAACAATTTTTGTTTTGAAGCTGAAAAAAATTTATTGGGGTGTTTAGTACTGACTAATAAAAGACTATACAATGTGTAGTGTATTTATAAGTCAGTAGTAAACACCCCAGTAATTTTTTTTGTATCAGATCTGAACAGGTAAAGGTTAACGAACATTGCTTATTTTTTAACAAAGCTTATGCGCAAATTCAAACTGGAAGACTCTCCCCTCCTCACCTGCTTCAATCGCTGCACCCAAGGATCTGTCTTCCCCAGAAGAGTTCGACCCACCTCCACCTCACCTCCACCTACATCTCAGGCTATTCCTGGCTACCTCCACCCTCTGGCCTCCACACCACCACCAGTGTCCGAGCCCCAGGGGGAGGATGTTAATCCTAAAACCTAAGCTGATCACTGGGTCACAGCAGTACGCTGCACCCAGGTCTTCCGCCGAGGCTCAGGCGCCAAACAATTTTCTCATGGCAATAAAACTTTTTAACTGCTATTTTTCTCTGTGTGAGTCTTTCCAGGTTGATGTTGTTTTGCTGTAGAGCTGTCAAAACTTGATACATACTAATTTTAGGAAAGCAAAAAATAATCATTTAAAGCAAGATTTAAACTGTAATAAAAAAAAATCATAGTAACGTCATTCAACTGTTAACAGGAAATTAAATTGAGTATTGGTATTAAAACATCAAAAAATAAAAAAAAAACTGATGAGGCTCAGTAAATTCATCCCAGATAAGTTTTCATTTTATTGCTGTTCATTGGATGAATCTCTCACAAACAGTAAACAAGCTGTCAGGTTTATAACCGGCAGCAGGCCTGAGCCCTGCGAACGCTCTCTCAGCACGCTTCGGTGGTTTGAGTCTGTAAACTGAAGGAGGAGGAGGAGGGGAGGGGGTTCAGGGTATGAATTGATGAGCGGTCTTTAGCAGCGTGTGACTTATTACTGATGAAGAGGGAGGTTAAATCAACAACATCTACACTGACAGAAAACGTGGAGATTTCTGGCTTAAAGGACAGTTTTTTTAATGCATTTGGTGAAGTCAGGACAGCTAAACAAAGGCGACCGAACTTTGCATAACTGCCCGCATGTATGAAAACACACAAACACACATTTACCCTCATGCTCAGACACGTACACACAAGCCGCTCCAGACGGTTTGATCAAGATGGAGCTGGAAGTTCAACATCAGATCTTCAAGTTTGAAACGTGAAGAATCTCATGTGTTTCCTCCAGGTTTCATTTATTCAGTATTCTGTCCATCCTGGTCCTGTTTTATTTGCTGTTAGGCACGTAGCAGAACTAAAGCAGCCATCCTTCTTCTTTTACAGACTTTTTATATCCAGATCACACGGAGCTGGTGCCTATTTCTAGCAGTCATCGTGAGAGAGGCAGGGGACACCCTGGACATGTCAAAAGTCCATCACAGAGACAATAAAATCATTCAAACTCTCACCTCGAGGAAATTTAGAGTTGCCATTCAACCGAATGTGACTGTGTTTGGTCTGTGGGAGAAAACCAAAGTACCTGCAGAAACTCATATGTGCATGAGGGGGAACATGGGAACGCAAAACAAAAAGGCCAAAAATCAGGAGGACCAACCTGTGACCTTCTCCATGAGTGACAATAACTCCAACCACTACACCACTATACCACCTGAAAACTAAACCACTTCTTCTAAATCAGGGGTACCCAAACCATTTCCAAAGAAAATGAAAATCTGCGAGCCAAATGCAATAATATGATACAAGAAATGTAAATACTTTTTAAATAAAATCCTTTTTTTATGATTAAGCGAGCAGCCAGTGTGCTAGCTCACATATTTATTTATTTTTAATTCTTAGCCTGCAGTTGGAGAAAATTTGACGTACACTCACGCAGCAAAAGCTCATCAGAAATTTTATAAATTGAGAAATATGTGTACGTGTGGTTTTATAAAAAATATACACATGTGCTTAAATCTCATCTAAATGTCTCTTGTATTTCATGCTTATTCTTAATATAATTCAAATATAAAGTACAAACCATCAGTGAAAACAATCTGCAGCCAATTGAAAGCATGACCATCAGTGGAAATACAGTGTTTCTGCACATGAGATTATAAAATCAGCAGTGGTCCAAATAAATGGCTTGGTGAGCAGTTTTGGCCCTCAGGCCCCATTTGGGCAGCTCATTTCTAAAAAAAACTGAAACTGTTTCCATCTTTGTCTTTAAATCTTTAAAATCTTAATATTTTTCCTTCTCGTTATTTCAGTATTTTTCTGTCCAAATTATGAATTTCTAATATTTGTAAAGAACATCTTGAATATACATATTTAAACATGGTTTTAAACTAAAAATGGGACTATAACATACAAACATTTTAACTTGTTAGTCATTTGTATATCGCATATATAATTTGCATTTACTAGTGATTTTTTTGAACACAAAAGCCTCGTTTGACTGTCTATGAGAGTCTGTTAGAATTCAAATAAACAACATACCAAATCTGCTGTTTCAGGGCTTTATCGCTGAATCAGACTTTTCTTAGAGATTTGTTTAAAAAGAAACATTTTCAAAGCATTCCTTCTTCAGCAGCGACTTATCTAAACCATTTCTTCCTGTGCTGATTCTTTATCTCTTCATTGTATCTAAAAACAACAGGTTTGCCTCGCTGATGAAAAACAACTAGATTTGTTGATTCGTCTCGCAGAATTTGGTTTTCCCCTCTTTCGTTTTGCCTCAAACTGAAATACGCTTTTTAAATTCATAAAAACTGCTCTTTTTAAATAATTTAGAGAGTCAGGAGTTATATTATAAGTTCAGGACAGTTTGTTTTCTATCTCCTAATTACAGCACAAATGTCCAACAAACAGTCCTCTAAAGCAGTGGTTCCCAAACTTTTTATCTTCTGACCCACAAAATATCCATGGCAAAAACTTGTGACCCCAAATATTACTGGTCTGAGTACATGAACTTTGTTAATAACCCTAAAAACACAGGCTTTTTGACAACATAAACAGCTTGTACAAAAATATAAATACTTATTTGTACTTATTTTGTGTTTTTGCAATAATTAAAGGGAAAATATTACATCAGCAATAATTTTAATACCCTTTAAATTGATTTCTGGAGATTATCCAAGGTGCTTCATGACCCATAATTGGGTCCCAAGCCCAGCTTTGGGAACCAAAGTGCAGTGGTTCCCAAACTTTTAAGCTTTTGACCCACAAAATAACAGTAGCAGAGACCTGTGCCCCCAGATATTTTTGGATGATAAACATTTGTATCAGGTCAACAAAACATGGACATATTAACAATATTTTTATACTACATTTATCCATTTTAAATATACCAACCTCACTCCTTTGTAACAATAAAGTCAAAAAATGTAATTAATTCCTAAGATCTTTTCAGGACCCAACCTTGATGTTTCGGGACCCCACTTTGGGTCCCGACCCCAACTTTGGGAAACACTGCTCCAAAGGTTTCACCGCAGACAAAGAAAAGTCCCATGGAGCCAATTAAGGACATAAACCAGGTGTCAAGAATGGGAGCCGAGCCAGAGGACCTGGAGTCAACACGGAAGAGAGACTTGTGTCGAGGAGATGTCTGTGTCCGAGCAAACAATAAGACGAGAGTGAGCTGAAATCTACAACAATATTAGTCCAACAGCAGGGAGCTGTGGGCTGTGATTGACAGCTGGAGCTGTCTCACTGTGTGTGTGTTCGTCTGTGTGTGTGTTCGTCTGTGTGTGGCACAGAGAGGCAGAGAGAAGGAGAAGATGGAAAAGCAAGACAACAGAGGTGACGGAGCAGCACAGCTAAAGGGAAAAAAGTAGACAAAAAGTTAGAACAAGGGAAAACTCTCCTCAGACTCTCTACTTGACTCCCAGCCAACACATTCTGCCTCCTCCTCTCTCTCCTCCCATGCTGGGACCTCCACCTCTTCCTCCTGAGAAAGTGGAACTCACCCACCCTCCACCCCTCCCCTTCTCTTCCCTCTCCCTCCCATCCAAGGCTTTAACAGCGGGCAGAGCGGAGCTGCCGGCCACAGTTGTTGGCTGGATTGTAACAGAGACAGAGAAGCAAGCATCATGGACGTGAAGCTGCTGGTGCTGGTGGCTCTGCTGGCCATCGCTACACATGTTCCCACCTCAGACGGTGAGTCCAGGATTGACACATTTGATTACCATTATTCATTTCTTCACTTTTGAGGCATTTGATTTTTTTTTATTATGATTAATTAATGGTAAGAAATGTTGCATGAAATGTTTTATGGTAATCTCAAAATTAACTTCTGATGTTTAGATGTTTTTAATGCAAGTGTAGAAACTTTTCATGCTCTGGACTGAATCCAAACAGTGGGTGTTTCCACTCAAATATGAAATATGTTTTTATGTCATACCACTTTATTTCTAAATCACTTAAAAAACTATGTAGCAGCTGACCGAAGTGCTGTACAAATGTATAAAGTAAAACATCAAAAATAAAACGACAATACAAAGATCACATATACCAAAAAATGGTACAAAATTAAGACAGATGCAAAACCACTCTGGGTTAAAAGCCAAAGAGAAGAAATGGGTTTTTAAGTGAGTTTTACGAGCTCTGAATTTGCTTTTTAGAGTTTAAAGATTTTTTTTTTCTTGACTTGTGAAAGTTTAGCTGAGTCTTCCGAGACTGCCTTCATGTTTGGTTTTTAGAGTGCACTTTACTTGTAAATCAATTTATTTTATAACACGTTTTGATTCTCTTTTATGAGATGTATAATCTTTGATCTTAATTTTTATGTTTTTTATTTTTCATTTATGTTTGAACATTTGTCAGATTTTGAAGTCTTTTGCCACAAATAGTTTTATGAACATATTTTTTAGAAAAAGTAGATGGCACTCAAGCTTTATAAAAAAGATCAGAGTTTCTAGCAATTCCAGTTTTTTATGGCTAAAATCCTTCTCTGAAAAAATATAAAAGAAACCTTTTAAGTAATCTGTTCCAGCTAATATTATATCGATGACCAAATGTAAATGTTAGGGCAAAAACTGTCCATCTTACCAAGTTTTAAAATCTTATATCAGCCAAAAAGCCTTTTGGATCTTGTTTTGAGACTGATTTACTAAACAAGAACTGATTGTGTAAGAATAATAATCTTGTTTTCAGAATGTGTAAGATTATTTGTCTTGTTAGTCTGAAAATTTGACTCAAATTAAGTCAAAACCTTCTGCCAATGGAGTAAGAAAATTTTACTTGGTTAGATTCTTGAAATATGAAAAAAAAAGAGTCAAATCAAGTATTTCAAGAAGTCTTACCAAGTAAAATTGTATTACTCCAATGGCAGAAAGTTTTGACTTAATTTGAGTCAAATTTTCAGACTAACAAGACAAATAATCTTACACATTCTGAAAACAAGATGATTATTCTTACACAATCAGTTCTTGTTTAGTAAATCAGTCTCAAAACAAGATCAAAAATACTTTTTGGCTGGATATAAGATTTTAAAACTTGGTTAGGTGGACATTTTTTGCATTTAGGTTATTTAGCAGTCAATGCTAAAATATTAGACAGAATACTACATTTTTTTATTGAGTCAGTGTTATATTTTTTCAGCATGTGTCAAAGCTGTTTATATATCTAGTTTAGCCTTACAGTTTTGATGTAAACTCATCAGAATCTTTCAAAATAAATGCCGCGCTGCCTTCTCACTGACCCCACATTAATCTGAGATTAACCCTTGTAGGAAGCAGGACGGGCTGCTGCATTAAGCAGAGTTTGTTATTCCAGCCCCATTGAGAGCTCCGCTCGCATATTAAAGAGTCACGTCTACATGTGTATGTTTGTCCTCTCTCTTTGCTTTCTTATAATTAGTTTCTAATTAGAGCTAAGAAGTGAGGTGGTGATAGGCGACGGCTCTTTCTTGTGGCCCCCCGTGCTGCACGCAGCATAATAATCTCCTCATTTGCATGAGAAAAGGCCCTGAATGAGTGCAAATCATTAGGTTAATATTACTGAGGCTTTTGCCATTTGTGGAAAGACGTTTGTTTATTTTTTTTCATTACATGCATATTAAAGGTTGTGTGTTAAACGTTGCAGGAAATATAAAACTAAACGAGTGCTTCCAAAATGTTCAGCCTCTCAAGTGAAAGTTTTCAGAACTTTAAGCGCTATTGCAGGTTTTTTTCCTGTTATATCAAAAGTGCTCAATAAAATAACTGAAATTAATCATCCTTGCATATTTTCAATGACTTCTTTTAACTGTAATTTCATCTAAAGCTGAGGGAACTCGGTTCTAACGAGGCAAATAATTGGAAGCATTTGGAGTTACTGGGGCACATGAGAGTCACCCTGCGCTCAGCACACATCCATGGGAGCACAGAGGGCCGATTTGTAATCATTTTAAGAATGCACTCGAGTTGATTTCCACTGAGGCTGCTGGTGTGCCCTCAGCTGCACACCGCTCTTTTAGAAAAGGGAGGAATATTGGAAACATGGAGCACCCTTCTCCTTTAGAGTGGCTGTGTGGGCTAAAAGCTGCAGGAGTGAAAAGCTAAATGTCTGTGTGTGTGTGTGTGTGTGTGGGGGGGGGGGGGG
>NW_013952504.1:95348-97062 GCF_001266775.1 Austrofundulus limnaeus | reverse complement strand
CATTTTAATTGACATTCTTAGAAAAAAATTAATAAAAGAAGCAGGTAAACTCATGCATTTTTATTCTGTGCTAAAAAACTACTCTTATAAAGCAGATCTTTGTGAAACTAAAAAGAAATTTAGGTGTTTTTAATGGATGAATTTTATAAATAACTTCTCCTTTTAAGTACACTAAAAAATCAAAATGTTTGCATTAGATTTACTTAAATAAATAATGAATTGAGTAAATCTAACACAGTTACTTCACATTCACATTAATGAAAAAATTGCTTTCGATTTACTCAATTTGGTTGAGTAGAACCTGTTGACATAATTTACTTAAGTAAATCTAACACTAACGTTTTTTTTAGTGCAAAATAGAATTTTTAGCTTTTAGATAATGATCCATTGCCCAGAGAAACACCACTTGAGTCTGGATTCTGGAGTTCTGACACATTTTTACTGATGATTGAAGGTGCTGGAGCTCGTTGTGACGTTTTTGTGTGTTTTGTGTTTTTCCAGCCAAGCCCATCAGTCTGGTGGAGCGGTGCTGGTGTCGCGCCACGCTCAGCACCGTTCCTCAGCGCTCCATCAAAGAGCTCAAGTTTCTGCACACACCAAACTGCCCCTTCCAAGTCATGTAAGTAAACGTTTCCAGCTCCAACTCTCTGATTGCTCTTTAATGTCATATTTGAGCAGATTTGATTTATTCTGCATATTTAAGGCAACTTTTTTTGTATTTTGACTGTAGAAACTAAACTTACAGAAAAAAACATTTTGTTTTTTGGAATTAAAAAAAGGGACAAAAAGCAGCTCACCTATTCAATCATTTACAAAAGCTTTGAAGTTTTAGATATAATATATTTAACCAGTTCTTAAAAAATCTCTGATCAGCCTGATTAAGTTTAATAAAATGATTGTTTTCAATCCCAGATGAATAAAAAAATTCAGTACACTTGACCAGCTGATCTCATTTTGGATATTAAGTTGTCAATTGACTTCATTTTGTTCTTGTTCAAACCACAAAAACATGTGAAGCAGAGCTTTAATAGCCTACATCACTTTCCCTGAATGAAGGAGATTAAAACAACAGAGAGAGGAAAGCACCAGAGCTCAAGTGGGCATTTATGTTGTGTAAAGGAAGCAATAATTCTGGGTCAAAGTGATTTCCTTTGTATTTCTGCTGACCTTTCGTCTCATAGCTTTTTTTCCCCACGTTTGAAACTTGCTCTGCTTGTAATGTCACCGGTCTGGAACATATTAATCTCATCAGTTGTTGGTTACAGATAACAGCAGAAGCCTCACAACTAAAAAAAAAAAACACAAAGGCTGTAGTGTTCAGTCACAAAAAGGGAGGCGAGATAAAGGGGCTGACCAAATGCCAAAAGGTCAGCGGGGACCAGCTACGCTCCGGCCAGACCCCGGACTTTCAGAGAACTGACAGACGAGTCGAGAAGTCATTCAGGCAAAAGTTTTCAGATTGTTGCTCCGGTATCTGAGCAGATGAAAGAAAGTTACTCTGCACCTCCTGTCCCCTTTTGTCATGTGTCCCACCGCGTGCCCTCATCCTCCCCCCACCCCCACCAGGCCTCGCGCTCCCCAGCACACTGTTGATATTACCTTGCTGTGAAGTAATTACTACCTGCTGCTTGTGGAACTCCAGCCCTCAAATTCCAGGAGTTTGGTCTGTGTGTGTGTGTGTGTGTGTGTGTGTGTGTGTGTGTGTGTGTGTGTG
>NW_013952504.1:91749-94289 GCF_001266775.1 Austrofundulus limnaeus | reverse complement strand
TAGTATTTTATTTTTAGTATATTTAGGTTTATTAACATAAATAATCTGTTTCTTGCACAATGAACCATAAAAAACATCTGTCCTGAAGAGCTGCACAGATGGACTGCAAGGTTTATTAAGTTTTCGAGACAAAATGAAAGAAAGAACTGACCGACTAAAAATAAGTAAAACATTAAAGAGACAATTACGTCATAAAGTTTCTTCACTGCTGCTTCTTTTGGAATCAATTAAAAAGAAAAGAAAATATAAATGTACTTTATTTGTGATGAGATTTGTGCATTTCACACATCTCATGTGAGAAACACCAAAGTGGAGCAGCGGGCATTTTTTAAGCATCTGAGGAGTAGATGGACATTGGGTGTCTTGCGCACGGACACCAAAACATGTGGGCAGGGAATCAAACCTGTGACTTTCTGATCCCACTGTAGTGCAGCTCTACCACTCTACCAAATAAGATAGTAAACAAATTTATAGTTTGTCAATCACTTTTAAAACATTGCGTTTATGGTCCAGATCTGAAGTCTTTCAGCACAACAGTGGCAGAAAGCAGGAAGAGAAAAACAAATCTTAAAAAAAAAAGAAGAAATAATCTATAAAAATGGCTGGCAATGAGTCCTACTGAAAATTCTACTGAAGAGAAAAGAAAAGAAAATTTGAGGGGAAAATAAACTATAACAATGTAAAAAAAAAACATGTCTGGAAACCAGTAAAATCTTAGCAGTGTGAGAAAAACTAAAGAAACGTGAAAATGTCAAAAAAATGTGTCAAAACTGGTGCGTCTTTTCACTTTATGAAATAATCTCTTTCAAAATATGGGATTTCCAAAGCAATTTTTAAAAAAAGTGTTCAGAGAGGATAAGTTACAGAACATTTAACTTGTGAGCAGAAATTATTTTGCACGATTGCTAAAAAAATACTTATTGTAAAGGACATGTAGTGTGAATCGAAATGAGCTTCTTTAATTGAAATGTTACATTTTTTGTGGTTGCTAAGATGTTCTGTGTAAGTTTGATTAAGCACACAGCCAATAAATTAAATGCAGTCGCAGCATAATGTACACCATCACCAGATGTTGAGCTGCAAAAGAGGCCCCGAAGTATAAATATCCCGCAGTGATGTCCTTGAACCTGATCTATTGTATGTGAGTTTGGACGAAACTCAACTTTCCTCTTTATCTCTGCTGCTTTAACTTCAGAAAAACATCAGTGAAAGCAGAAACCGAAGAATTAAAAGTCCATCTGCATGTCACACAGGAATGATCACACAAAAATACGTCTCTCTCAGGAAACGGGACGTAATTAATTTCTAATTTTCCCGTTTTCTCCCACAGTGCGAAGCTGAAGAGCAACAGAGAAGTCTGCATCAACCCAGAGACCAAGTGGCTGCAGCAGTACTTAAAGAACGCCATCAACAAGTAAGAAAAGCCCCTCATCAGTCTTCTGATAATTACTCACAAAGACAGAAAATATGAGAAATACAAAATAGGATCAGCCTGTAAGAAAGAAAGAATTCGCTATTTTTAGCTGTTTAGCGTGTAGTTTGTGAAATTGTTTATATTTTTTGGTCAAAACATCAGGGAAATTATGAACATGAAGAAAGATTAATGATAAATTTTCCATTTGCGTGTTTTTTCCTAAAAAAAAATACACAAGATTTCACCCACGTTTACAAGAAAAAATGAGTGAGCATGTGTTCTTAATTTCTGCCACATTACAGTTTGAGAGATTTTCTTTCTAAAAAAATAATAAAAACATTTCTGTCACCGCTAGCTGCACATCAGCAAAACAGTTGTTTTGGTTCGGAGTAAACTGTTCAGACTGCTTTTGACTGATTTAGTTTTAATGAACTTTCCGGTTAGAATAGAAAAGTCGCCATTGCTGCAAATTTGGATCTTAAAACGGCCCGTGCTTTGTGTAAAAAACACACAAAAAAAGATAGAACGTGCCTGAAAAAGGCTAAATAAAAAAAATGAATAAAACAAAAAAAAACTGTTTGTTTGACTCATTCATCCTATTCCTGCTTTTAGAGTCTCTGCAAACAAAACACATCAAAATCTGGATGTTCCTACCAGAACTGCAAATAAATGTCACGTTTATGGTGTTAAAAAAATTGCCAAATTTCTTTTTTTGCTATTGCGCTTTGGACAAAACATTTTCTGTGAATCAGATAAAAAACAAAACAACAACAACTACACACAGTCAAAATATACAATGAATTTCAGCAGCCTAATAATTTAAGTTTGGCTCTGACACCACCTTTAAATGAAACCCAGCAGATTCAGACTTTACACCCCCAGAAATGCCCCGCAAAAAGTCTTTCATGTCAGACATATTTTCACAACTACAAATACTCTGGAGAGATGCCGGAGTGAAGTGCAAAGATGGCAGAATGTGATGGAAAACATGTGATGAAGACTTTCTGGGGATCTGATTAAACACAGTGAAAGGTCCACTACAGTAGACCACATTTGTGTTCTCACATGCAGCCATCACCCCAGCCCCAT
The DNA here is from genome assembly GCF_001266775.1 of Austrofundulus limnaeus. Classification (NCBI taxonomy): domain Eukaryota; kingdom Metazoa; phylum Chordata; class Actinopteri; order Cyprinodontiformes; family Rivulidae; genus Austrofundulus; species Austrofundulus limnaeus. The sequence goes on along the minus strand of NW_013952504.1, from coordinate 91,786 downwards.
CCAACACACACACACGCACACACACACACACACACAC
>NW_013952504.1:88404-91210 GCF_001266775.1 Austrofundulus limnaeus | reverse complement strand
TTCTTCTACTGCAGCGAAGTGTACCTCGTTACAGGCTGAGTCATTTCTACTTTCTCCTCTCTGTCAGCGCTCTCTGGTTTCATTTAAAAGAGTCGATCATCAGATATTGTCCAAGATTAACCTTCAGGGTGGATATAGCTCGCTAGCAGCCTCGCACCGAGGACCTAGTTGATGTCATCATTTACCCAGAATGCTTTGCGAGTAAATAAAATGGCCCCGTCCGTGTAATATATTTTTAAACTTTTAGTTTAAAAATTGTAAAAACCGAACATCCTACAGTATTTTTACAGTCTTTATTTTACAGTTAAAATATAAGTTTATCATATAAAGTCTAATGTTACAACTAATCGGGGATCCCTTTAATGTTACACTAGGCAGTAAACGTAAATCATTAAAAATCTACCTGCAAATCCAAAAAAACCAATCAATCAATAGAATCTTCAAGTGAGATAAACTTCTGCATCAACATGTCTTCTTATTTTGATCACTTGAAGAGCACAAACAGTAACATTTTCATCCTTCTGTCTCAATATCCAGGGTGAAAAAGTCCAAAAGACGCAACAACAAGAAAAACTAAAGCCCAGGAAAAGGATCGTGGAGCGCTCTTCCAATCTGAGCTGAAACCCCAGGTCAAACCTCTGTACCTCCCTGACGTTGCTCTGGATGTATTCAAACCCGCTGGGCGCCTCTACGGACCGCTGGAAGCAGCGCCTCACCTCCGACCCACCTGCAGCAGCACTGCTGATCCTCACCTCCTGCTTCCCTATAAAAGCACCAAATGCAATGTTTTTGGAATGACGGGACGCGTGTCGAGTATATGAGCTGAGAGACTAACAAAACAAAACTAGAATGTGTGAATGTGGCGTACGTGAACTAACTCTCATTCTGTGCCTGGTTTAATTTTTATAAGTGAGAGCTGTAAAAACTGCAGTCTTTCTGACTCCCACGACGCTCGTGCTAGCTCAGTTTGCAAACAAGATGCTGAGTGTTGTGAGCTGCAGCACTGATCTTTTCTCTGTTGGCTGAATGAAGAAGAGTTTTTTTGTTGTTGTTTTTTTATCTGCAAACACCAAAGGAAAATCTGCGACCATGTCCCTGAGACTTACACTAAACGTGTGTTTTCACGCTCACACTTCTTCCCTCTTCCTCCGTCACACAAATCTGCTGCTTCTCCTCCATCGCCACATCATAAAAGTCTCCCACTTTTCCTCTTGGCTTTGTTGAGGATGTGGGTTTTTCCGAACACAAATGCAAAAAGCTACTGTTGATTTTAAGGCAAATGTGACATTCCTTCTTGATTGAGGGGGTGATGTGAGAAAACACAGGCTTTGAGGCCTTTTGGTAATTAGGACTCAGCTCTGGCATCACGTTCGGGTCAACGCAAAAGAAACTTGTCTAAACTGTAAAAACAAGAAATGAGCACTGATTTCACGGTGCTGTAAATTCATCACAGGGGGTAAAGCCATTTGTGTAATTGTGTTTCAGTTCTGTTTGTGCGAGAATGAACGTAGTATGGAGTCAGTTTTGTTTTTTATTTGAAGGACATTTGCCAAGTGAACAGGCCACACAGGGAGAGAAACATTCATTAGTGCAGCTTTTATTTAAATGTTTTTATGTTTAATTTTTTTATCACTGATTGAGCTTAAAAAGGAGAAAATAATGAATCAACTCAGAAGCTTGTTTGAAGTGTAGGTCTGTGGAGAAGTTAGAGAATGAGCAAAAACTATCTTACCTGGAGACATCAAATATTTTTGATCAGGCTGATCAGGGATAAAATAAACAAGTCTCTTCTAACAGAGAAGCTCATGCAAATGCTGTTTTATTTGCAAATGTTAATTTGACACTTCACAGTTATTTCAGCAAAAATCTGAGGTTTAAGTGTCCCGGGTGGCACTGAAGTGCTACAGCTAGCTGCTGTTGCTAATTGTGCTTCAAAATAACCAGTAAAATAATTGCATAATGATAATGCAATTATTTTACTGTGAAGTAAGTAAAGTAAAGTTTTATTTATATAGCACCTTTCATAGAAATAGATTCACAAGGTGCTGCACAATCAGAGGGAAATCTAAAAGATATACAATCAGAATAGGATATTAAAAATTTGGAACAAAAATTATAAAAGCTGTACAACCATCAAAGTATCAAGACTATGCAATCTGAAAAATAAAACAAGTAAATAATATCTAGACAAAAATGGTGAGGGCAGAGTAAAACATTAACATATTAAGATGAAGGGTTTTTAAATCAGAAAATAAATCAGGTAGATTGTGGAGTACTGGTACATTTTAGAAAAATACATTTTTCACAAATTAAAATGATTTGAAGCAGCTTTTGCATGAATTTCTAAGAAACCTTTTAAATTAGAGTCTGTTTGTTTTTTTTTTTTTATTATGCAGAATTCTTCTTTGTTCTCGGCCTCGCTCAGACAAGCTGTTATCTCAGTCTGGTCAGAATTAAACTCTATTTCTCCAGACTGAGACAATTTATAGATTTATCTACAATAAAATGTTAAAACTCCAGCCCAAAAGATCTGAACTATCCCTTCAAAATGCAGCTTCACCTCAAAGGGCCTAAAATTCACACTGTTTTATTGGAAGTTTTATTGTTTTTTTAAGACAGAAAGGGTAAATGTTGAGGAGGAGTTGTGTATGGGATGGAAAATGTAAAGTTTTTAGACCAACACCTGTCCTTAGTAGGAACAAAAAGCTAAGAAACTGAAATAGCTGAATGATTGTTGTCACATAGGGACTGTTCACAGTGGCAAAGGGAAAAAAAAACAAATTATCCACTTTTTATACACATCTTT
>NW_013952504.1:84748-88360 GCF_001266775.1 Austrofundulus limnaeus | reverse complement strand
CTTTATTATCAAATGTGTCTTTTTAAATGTTTTTTATTATTATTTTCTATATATTTTTGAACTTACTAATATTTTTATATAAAATGTACAGTAGGCATTAGCTACTAAATGAAGGTTGTTTCACAAATGCAGTATTAAACCTCATAAAAGTTCAGTTTGTAATTGTTTTTTTATTAAATTGCATAAAACATGCTTCTTGTTCAGTAACATCTTCAAAGTGTGACAACATGGGTAATATGTCAAGCACAATGTGTTGGTTTGTTTTTTGTAATTCATGTTTATTTGAACACAATCAGATGTTTTTAAGTCTGAGTCAAAAAAAAAGTCATAATTTCAAATAGCTGTTAACTCCAGGCAGCTGCGACTGAAAACCAAAGCTGTAATTGGTTTCATGAAAACCCGAAACGTTTCAGCTCAAAACCCACTGAACAAATCCAAGTCTTTAAGAGTTTTATTTTAGGTGATGGATGATGTGTCACAGAGCCGCTGAGCCGACACAGAACAGAAAATAATCAAATAAAATCTGGTGAGATCCGAGCGAGCGGCGTGTGCTTTTAATCTGGACACGTGCAACAACAAATTGATTTTTATTTTTTTCAATTTTTGCTCAAATGCAACATGTAGTTTGGATTTGACTCAAACCTTTTTACAGATATCCAGGTGGTTGTGTGTGATTTTTACATTTTCTGGTCTTTGTTTTATGTCATGACTGAATGCTAAACTTATCAGTTTGCAACAAACAGTGCAATAATCCTGTTACTAACGTTTCATTACTGTAATCAGAATTAATCTCCAACTATCATCATAGTTGAATAAACTAAATAAAAAGCAAATATATACATATAAATGTATTTTTTTTCATTGTGTGGGTTCATTACAAAATCATCATACATATATTTCTTTTTTTTATTGGGAAATCCTCACTAAACTTAAACTTTGTTCAAATTTAACTTGACATTTATTAATGAACATGAATATAATGGTTTCTGTTAATGACTTATCTTGTCTTATTACCAGACTTTAAGGGTTAATCTCACCTCAGAACAGCTTTATGATTTTTCACTGGAGAGAATATTTAATGAGACTAAACTTCACCAAATAAATACTCAGATACTTTTACCATGGTATAAATACACTGTTTAGGTGAGGCTGTGTTTAGGATTAAGACAAAATACACGTTAAGTGTTTCTCTCCTTTAGTGTTTAGATAAATTTATACAAATCAGTTTAACTTTGGACCCAGAACAATGTGAATTTATTGTTTCGAGGCAGCTGTGTCATATATTCTTTATATAAATAAATGATGAATTTCTTTGTTTTCTCTCTGCTTGTAAACTAAGAGGCTGTATTTTAATGATATTTCTGCTCATTTTTCAATAAAATATTTAAAGTTAAAACTATGTGTCTTTTATCCATAAAATCATTTCACTTTATTTTATTTAAATCTGGAATTTGTTACTTTTAACCAGTAGAAGACAAAATAAATAAATCTATTTATTGAAACACTTGACTTAATTAAAGGCCTAGCATTGCTTGAAGAAATGCACGACATCACCTTTCGAGCCAAATTTTTAGATAGGGATCATCTTAAGCTGAGAAATGACAAAGTTGTAGCTGCTGCAAAATTGTGATTTGTAGATTATATGCAGTTTAAGAAAATGTTTGTTTTAGTTGGTTATGATTTGTTAAGTAAAAGATTTAGATCAGGGCTGTCCAGTTTATTTCCACCGAGGACCACCTGAGCCCTCAAAGGGCCACCATAGTCTTCAACTAAACAGAAAACATCACGTTCCTCGTCACACTGCTCCCACTGAGCACCACTAACAAACAATAACTGAGTACCATGTGGTGTTTCCTGCATAGAAACTGTGTTTAACACGTCAGTATTAGCCTTCATCTTTTAATTGTGTTTATTTTGTTGCATTAAATCGTAAATTGAAAGTTTATCACTGAAATAAAAATTATTTTCTCATTAAATTAGATTAAAAATAATAACAGAAGTCACCTGCAGGCCTTGAATTTGACACAATTTAGATGTTATTTAAGATATCTCCTGTGATTCTCTGCAACTGCAGTTTTTCTGCTTTTATTCGTTCTAAACCCCAGACGTGTTTTTAAATGAGTGGAAGATGTTTGACTCTACCACATGTCTTCCTGCACAGCATTAACTCTGAGCTCTGAGAACTGTAACATAAAAATGATGTGACGACCTGCGGAGCTCAATAATTGATTCTCCTCATGAACTGTCATGGAGCGTTAACTTGACTGTAATAAAAAGTGACGAGACCACACCTCAGGTGGACGGAACGGGCCGAACAACACAACCCGTAACTTTTCTTTGAACCAAGAAAACTAAAAACTCTGGAGCTCAAACATCCTGCACCAGGTTTCATCAGAGTACCGCCGGTTCAAACAGAAACCTAAAACTTTTCTACGGCCTTGCTTTGAGCGGAAAAACATATTTAAGAGTGCATGAATAATTCAGCAGGACTGTCACTTAACATTTTCTCGACTCAAAAATGAAGCCCGGTCAATTGTTTCTACAGTTAAGAGGGAAAGAGGAAATACTCGTGGAAAGCCCAATTTGAAACTTTAACACCTGAAGTTTCGGAAATGTTTTCAGTTCGTATTCATCACTCGTCGGCAGCACCAGGCAGCCCACCTCGCTTCATGAAGCTGTCAGCTGTAATAAAGTGGAACCATGTAGAGCGGATTCATTTCATGCTGCTGCTCTCTCCTCTGACCTCGGCGTGGAAGCAGAGAGGAACAGGAGACGTCATTTGGACACGGACCAAGCAGTTTACAGGGTCAGAGCTGCATGTTTGGACCTTTCGGGCACATTCAGAAATAATTATGAGATTTATGTACTCTGCTTACTCAGCTGAGACTCAGGCTTGATGGAAGTAGCTGACATGTTGACCAGAATGTTTAATGAACAGGATTTTTAGTGATACATCACTCTGATCCTTCATTGAGTTACTTTTTCACAAAGATGAAAAAAACACAAACACAAAGAGGCCTTATGATTTTATGCTTTTTTCATGCAGCTAACCTAGCCTGTTGTGGCTGATGAAATGTTGCCACTGGGATATTAAAATCTGAATCAGACCGCAGGCTGATGAGAAGACGACTCAACAAATGAAGGAAAATACAGACTACACTGATAAAAATTTGGAGTGGTATTTACTTGAAAAAATCTAGGAAAGTTTTTTCACTCAGAAATTCCAAGTAAAATTCACAAGGGAAATTCTTAAGTAAATTTTAGTTGAATATATTAGTTATTCTAAAGAGTATAAATGAAGTAACATTTACTAGCAATCATCAGTATATGATTATCAATATTTCCATTCAATTTCACTCTCTTTCTTAGTATTTTCTACTAATATAATGGTACTGTATTAATTATAAATCTTACCTAAAAATGAATGGCTATTAAGATTTTTAAAACCTCTCTTACTTTCTTGTAAAAAAAGGTATTTTAAAGTAATATTCATACAATATTCTGTCTTTTTTAAATACCTTATTGTTGCCTACATTACTTCTAAAATATAATATCTCTAATAAACAGCAATATAATACATACAAAACAAGAAGCATTTCCGTTTGAACACCA
>NW_013952504.1:82223-83541 GCF_001266775.1 Austrofundulus limnaeus | reverse complement strand
CATCAAAATTAGCACAGAAACAGTACTATATAACATTTTAGACACATTCTAGRCAGTTTATCAGCTAAAAAAAGTTAATTTTGGGGTAAGTTACTCTTTAATGAAACGTGGCTTAAGGTCAAATCCAGGCTCCTCATCGATGTGTTGTGCTCCCAGAGCACTGCAGCTCCAAGATGATGCAAAATGATTACTGTTAGAAGCTGAAAACAGCTGACGAGTTGTCATTGTGGATCAAAAAATAAATTCACGCTCTGTTACGCTGTTTATTATATCCTCCAATCAGGCTGAGTCTGTTCTTGATAAAGGTATTTTTGGCACAACTTTGCACGTCCTTTACCTAACTGCATACATGTGGATGTAATAATTGTTAATCATGTGTCTGGTGTGAACAATAATCATTTTCACATTATGAACAGTTTCACAGAATCACCTCCAAGTGTCGCCAACGGAACCAGAAACACAGAAAAGTGAATACGCCAACCTTGGAGTTGGCATTGGTAAGGCTGCGCACATTTCCACATTCATTTCAGTTTTGATACGTCTGGAGTTTTGCGAGGAAAAGGGCGTACACAAGCTTTTTGTGTGTTGATACGTGAGGCAACTGGTGTCTATCCCAGCAGTTATTGTGCAAGAGTTGGGGGGGGGGACATCTTGTAAGACCTCATTTTGTAATAACAACACATGTAATAATGTAACAAAATCAGCCTTCAAAATGTAATAAACTCACGCTAAAATGGCATTATGTAACGATTGACACAAAATATAATAAATGTCTTCAACGCATTATGTAATAACGTTACATTTTGCAGCAATTGTTACAAAATGTGGTGCAATAATTTGGTGCATTTTCTAATATACAATCATAAACCAGTATTTCTGTTCATCCTAATCAATATACTTGTAATAACTGTCATGTTTCAAATACTACATAATTAAATATTTATAACTTTGGTCAATAAACATCAAACTTCTCATCTTTTATTTGCATTTTCAGTTAAATTCTTGTGTATATGGATGTTTAGAGCAATCTCACGGATTTTTTTCATGTTTTATTGAATCTTTCAAAAACATAGTTTCTATTTTATTCCACACGTCAGGGCCTGTAGGACGTTAAAAACAATTATTAACATCAAATGTGCACTTCCAACCCACTCTATAGCTAGAAATAAATTTGTCAACCCTCATTTCCTTCTGATACAGAAGCCGACAGTCCACCTGCACCCCCCCCCCCCCCCCCCCCCCCCCGCATGTGATTAATACAGTTTTTTAATGAAAATTACGTATTTTTAAGGCTCATTATAGAGGGACACATCTGAAG
>NW_013952504.1:75868-77805 GCF_001266775.1 Austrofundulus limnaeus | reverse complement strand
TTATTCTAACTTTACCAGCTCCTCTTTCTCCCCTTTTCTTACGTGTCTCAAAGCAGATTGTTTTGATAATGTTCCTATATGATACTTAAAGCCCTAAAGCTTCCAGACCAGACCACTCCAGCTTGAGAGGGAGTTAGTATTTTATAGCAGTGCAGAAATGTTTTATTTATTATTTAATTTAAAGATGTCAACAACCTTACATGTTGGATCCAGAATCTGACCCAGAACCAGAAGAGAATTAAGACGAGGAAATTGTAGTCGGTAAGTCCAGACCTTATTAGGCAGTTCTGTCACAATTAATTTGATGTGATAGTGAAATAATATAAAACATAATAGAAAATAGAGAAAACTGAATGAGCTGGAAAATATGACCCAACATCTTTTCAGCACCAGGAAAGACTAAATTCAGCTTTTCTGAACTCCTAGAAACTCCAAGCACACAACAAAATGTATTTAACAGCTGAAAAAGTTGAATTTGCACGATATATACCCTTTGACACAAACCATGGATTTACCTGAGCTTCAGAGAAAAGCGCAGGCCATCTCTCCTGGAAATCTTGGATGGCAGGACACTTCTTTACAACTTCTAGTCGTCGATAGGCGAAACATCTATCCATTTTCTCTGCAATCACCTTCTCGTTGTTTTTTTTCTTCATTTCTTGCAAAAGATTTAGTCTCTCCTTCTCCAAAGTGTCTTCTGTTTCTCCCAAAGGAAGTGGAGGCAGGTAGTTCACTTCAGCTTTCTTAGGCCTTTTGATGCCTTTGCTTGAACCTTCTTCATTAATCCTCTGCTTTTTCAGTGAGTTCACCTCCAACTCTGGACAGACAAGTTGGCGACCTCTTAATTTTGCCCGGTAATTTCCCATTTTATATTTGATCCTCTGCTGCCATCCAYACAGGCCATTAAAAGATCCTGGCTCTTTGAGGCATGGATACTTTTCAGTTAGAGCTTCAACCACAGTCAATATCTGGATCCCAGTGGGGTATGCTGTGTAGCCAAATACCACTTCTGCCAGCTTCTCTAGTATGCTACTTGTCAATCTCGGGTCATTGAGCAGTGTGCCATCRTTGAGGAATGCTTGGTTTCCAGCTTCCAGCTGAAGTTCTACATCATAGGAAAARGTAGGTATTTCAAATTTGGCAGGCCAAAGTTGARTACGACGAGATGTCCCACTTTCATCTGAGGATGAGAGAAGGATGGTGTCCTGAGATCCTGATGAGTCGGGAGAGGAGTTGTCTGAGGATTCTTCTGGTAGTGGGTAGTCAACCTCTGAGTCTTCCACAGAACTCACATTCAGCACAATTGGCTGTGTTTGCACAATCTTTAATGTTGCCCTGTCTTCCACCTCTTCAATGCAGCTCAGAGTAAAAAAYTGGCCTCCAAAGTCCATGTCTTGATAGAGGACAGTAAAATCCCCTGGAATGTTGAAAGTCTCTCTGATTACATTGAAAAGRTCTGTGAGAGTACTTGGTAAGCCTGAGGGAAGAGTCATTTTGCGAATATCGCTCTCTTCAAAAACGATGCGTAGTTTTGCTGGGGTATCCAGCTTGCCTGAGGAAGCTGCATTGGAGACAGAAAAGATGTCTGATCTTTTTTGTTATTTTCACAGAAATGCTGAATGTCAAGACTTCAATATGTTTAATATTTTTTATATGAAAAGCTTTAACAATACTATACATATTTGTGTTAAACAGTACCAAAAATATTGYGAAATAGAATAAAGAAAAAAGTTTTGCATTTAACCCAAACTGTGATTAGGAGAACAAAGAGAATACACTAGTGGKTTTTCAAATAAGATAGACTGTAGGTAGTCACAAGCAAAAAAGTATTATAAAAAAGGTAAGCAGTAGCTTGGCATTGTTCAATTTTTACTTATGCCAAATTTTATTTAACAACTCCAGTTTCAAACAGTTGTCATTTGTGACTACTAATAACG
>NW_013952504.1:66961-74413 GCF_001266775.1 Austrofundulus limnaeus | reverse complement strand
CTTATTTCATAGTCACATGACCAATTTAGTGAGAAAGATTTGCTCTTCATAAAAATCTGTTCCAAATTGTGTCAAAATTACAGACTTCAGGCTACACATGTAATTTTAAATTGTGTTGATAGATAAATAAATTACAGAACTTTTTTTAAATGTTCGTTATATATGAAGCGGAGAGGAGCAGCGAGTGGACTCTGCCTGTTGGCATTAATCATATTAATTGTCAAGTGCCAAAAATTAATCGATTAATGTTTTTCTGACGATTAATTGCACACGATACGATAATGCCCAACCCTAGCTTAGACTCATTATTTACTTTGCTCTGTGTTTATGAAAACTTTTTTTTTTTTGGTGTGTGGGTTTTGCTGTGCACTACAGACAAGTGAAACTTCAAAACTACATGAATGTGTAATGTCCTTTTTTATTCTCATAGTAAATTGCCTGTCTCTTACTTTCAGCTTAAAACCCTCAACTGAGTCATTTCTGTGGTGTGAAGCACAAGAAGAGCACCTCTAAAAGCACTCTGCTGACTCATTGTGTGTGCACCACCTCCGCCGGTGGCGCTCACACGGTCTCTCTCTCTCGTGCTGTTTGTGCTGATCCGACATGACGGTTTTCATGTGTGCAAAGCTGCGAGATGTCTTTACACTTTACTCAAACAAACACCTCAATTTTATCATCAGACAGACCTCTTTCTGTGAGTCAAACTGCATCACACGCTGATAAGGGTAAAGCCTCGGCATTACACCCTCCAAGGGTGTTGTAATCTGTCTCCTGTGAATAAAGGTTAACCTCATACATTAGTTCATCTCACGACTTCGTGTGAACTCAGATGTGCATAAAATGCACATTCCCAAATCCCACTGTAGACATTACACATCAGAATCTGCTCTCTGTTTAGAAAAAAGAAATGAAGTCATAAAGGCTGCATTCAGAGTCTGAAAGGATGACCAGTAAGTTTTATGCTAAACCTTTTAGGAGGGACAGTTTTTAGGCACCTCATGGTTTAAGTTATTTATTTTATTGCCATTAATGAAATTAGAGATTCACAGATTTGGTTTTGTGGGCCGATAATTATCAATGTACAGCTCTGACCTGCCAATACCATTTTTTCCCCAATGCTGATTCCTGTCAGAACTATAATTAACAGAATAAAAAAAATATCATTGCATCCATTTTCTTTACCTTCTTTTCTGTGCAGGGTTGCAAAGCCGGTGCTTTTCTCCAGCAATCATTGATAGGCGGGGGACACCCCGGACCGATTCCCAGTCCATCACACGGACACAAGACAATCAACTTATTTACACCGAATGACAATTCAGGGGTAGACATAAGGATTTTTTTCAGGTTGTCCAGCGGACAACCTGTTGACGAAATCTGGTTGTCCGCAAAACTTTTTGGTTGTCCAAAAAAATCTTAATTAAAATGTAATTTAATAAGTAGGCTATATTGTTCTGTATACAAAGTTTACTATATACAGATGTTCTCAGTCAGCAGGTTAACAGTTTCAGGAGCTGCTTGAGTAAAACTCCTCCTCATCCTCTTCTTTGAAATAGAGCAAAAATCAACATCCAACAACCAAAAGCTTCCTGCTTACAGGACAAACATTTTAATTTAAATAGTAGTATAGCCTACTGTCTACATGACCTTATTAAAGCTACAGTTTAGTGTTCTTAGGACTGAAAACTTTCTGGATAAAGGGGATTTAAACATCTCTTCTGTCATTTTAGTGTTTTCAACTGAGGAGCTTTGATGTATTTATTTTAAAAAAATTATAGCACAAGAAGTTCTCTGCATAGAAAAAACATTATTTTTTACTGTTTTTTTAAACCAAACTGACAAGTTTCTCGACTATAATTTTTGTGTAATGTAAAGGCATACCTGGTTAAATTTAGAAGATATTATGATTAACTACAAGCACCCAAAGCTGACTCAGAGAACTCTTTGGTTTTAGAAGAAAATCAAAGTCAAACGTAGACACGCCTCGCGTGTGATTAATACTGATGTTTTGCGAAAATTACTGATTTGTGATGCTCATCATACACGTAAATATCTGAAGGGGTTGACTTGTGGACTCTGAAGTCTCGGGGCTGCGGTGCACGTGAAGAGGTGCTGCGGCTGCGGTCAAACTGCCTCTCAGCCCTCGCTTTATAAACAGTCAGGTGATCTGTCTTGGTTTTGTTGTGCTCGTAAACACACGGTGTTACAGGAGAAATGCTGCGAGGTGCTTTTAGAAATATAATATAAAAAAAATACGACGTAAATCTCGGTGGAAAATAGCTCAGATGAACAGCTCCCGGGAAAACCTTTAGCGTTTCCTGGACTGAGTGAAGCTGCCCCCACACCCACAGAGAAAGAAAAAAGGCAGCGGTGTCAGTCAGACAGCAGGACCCGCCCTGCTCTGTTCTGATTGGGTAAAACTTTGACTGTGGTTCTTTTTATTCGGTGGAAGAACCGTCAGTTTAATCCCTAGATGGCTTTAACAAGTTTTTTTTCTCCCGTTCATTTTTACAATGACGAGCACCCGCTGATTTTTTCTTGGTTGTCCACCGGACAACTGGGGGGCGGGATCTGGTTGTCCGAAACGGAAATAGGTTGTCTCGAACAACCTAAACGATGGTTATGTCGACCCCTGCAATTTAATTACCACCGAACGTAACATTTATGTTTTTGATTTGGAGGAAAAAAACTAAAGTACCCTGAGAGAACTCACAAATATAAGGGGAGAACATGTAAACTCCACACAGAAACACACCAGGAAGAGTTTAAATGGGCAACCTTGTTGCTGTGAGGCTCAGCTGTAACCACGCTGTGCTGCCCTCAGTACAAAATGTGTTTTTGAAAATGTCTATAAAAACAATCTACTGTTGTATCACTCAGTATGATCGTGCTTCAGTATAGTCTCTGGGGTTTAGAGCGTGGATGGGATATTTAAAGTGTCCAGGATTAAAGATGACTAAACAGCTGAGTGCTAGACCCACAGAAAACATTTCAAATGCTGCTCAACACAATGTTAATGATGATGTTGTGCAATAATGACATCATTGACTGCAGAAAAGAATAACTTTCTATCTGTAAAGGTAAAATGAGGCAAGGTGGTAATTAAAATTTCAAAGCAAGAAAAAAATGAGCCTATATTAATTAGAAAATAAGTTTTAGTTTAGTTTTTTCCTCTGGCTGTAAATAAGTAGATGGTATTTAGTGAAGCAGTTTGGATTTTAAAAAGTCTTGTAAAAATATAAAATGTCAGGATTTCTCTAAATAATCTAATCATATATATTTTATTCTAATTTATGGTTAATTTGACTATTTTGTTCTTCACAATAAAATGCTTAAAATAAAATGTATTTTTTCTGGGGTAAAATAAGATATTCAGGTTATTAAAATTTATTTTTCTGTCATTAGAAATCTACAAATAAACGTCTCCAGATAATCTTAATTGCATGGTAGGACTTCTGATACAACTCAACATCAAACAATTACAGTATAGCTCACCTATAAGCCGATTCCTTGGTTCTTCTCTGTATAAAATGAGAATTGATGCATCCATAATCCCACTTTATAGAAAATCTTGAGAATAGAATATCTGATCTTTCACTGCATCATGTAACAGTTTTCATTCAAACAAGATATGTGTAGTGCCAGTGACATAAGATTTTGTGGATGGATGTCTGTTCCTTACTTGTTATCTTACTCGCTTTCTTCAGTGTTTTCACCACTTTGGTTTTGGTCCTGTTGGAGTGTGGGAATGGCTGTGAAGATCATGTTTTCCAAAGTGTGAAACATAGTGCATAAGCCTAGGTTTTCCACTACTAAATGCAGACATAAATCCTTCATGATAAAGCTTAAATGAACTTTGTAATATGCTTTGCCTTTTCCAAGTTAGGTGGAAACTTTGATGTTTGTTTGGTACTGGTCTGTCAGCAGCACTATTTGACAACTGATGTGTTTTCCCCCCTCGGTGGAAACGTGAACATACCTAAAAGTGTGTCTTTTTTCCATTTAATTTTCCTATTTTAACTTGATAAAAACCAAAATGTCTCAGTCACCCTGGTTCTCTATAAATGGTTTGAACGTTGCACTTTCGCGCTTGAGATTTCCACCTCTTGTGTTCCTCAACATAATGTTATTAACCTTGACTAATAATCAGTTTTTAAATATTGTAAATTTATTCAGATCTACAATGTATCCATAAGTAAACAAAATCCCCACCCCTAAAACTTATTCAAGAAATAAACTGTATACTTTGTGTTTGGATGAACCTAAACTCAATTTCTTCACATTTTTTTTTAAACATAGGTCAAATCTCACATTACTCCATTCTCACATCTTATGTAATGTGGACTTTGTTCAAAGTCCAAAGCCAGTTTCACTGAGGACTGAGGAAATTCAAACACTGACCTTTCACTTTGTAGAAAAGTAGAGTCCCTAACTTGTTCATCAATCAAATGAAACACAGTGACATTTTTCAGACTGAGTGTAGTTTCCTTTCTTGTTTGAGTGTTAATTATTGTGCTGGAAATATCAGAGGACTACACAGCCATCTCAGGAATTGGTGATGAGAATAAAAATCACCTAAAACTCGAGATGATGTTACACATTCTGAGACACTTTCTCCGGGGTATTGTTTGGAGTGTTGGGTTGGAGTGTGCCAATGAATTGTGTCACAAAAACTTGAGTAACAGATGGCAAGTGTGAATGTTGAATTGTCAGTTTCAAAAAGTAACAAGATTTGGTCAAATAAGCAGAATCCTCTTAAGGTAGGAGCTTAGGCGACTGTGCCACTGATGTGTATATCACACCAGATACAAACCTAGCCTCGTACTGTTGATTTAACTGATGTCATCTGTCTAAAAACAAACTGGTTATATTCATAGGAGTTGGGAAGTGTTGCATAATTTATTAAAAACAACTTGGCCATGTAAAAAGTTTCCTAAGTGACCGACCAATTTGATGTGTAATAACAAAGAAAACACAATCTTTTTACAATAAGGTACAATATTGAAAGTCTGTGTTTTTAAAGTGCACACTTTCTTAAATTTGTGATAAATATGTGTTTGTGTGTTGATAAAGCAGTGTTTACCTTAGCCAGACTTTGTTTGTTTACTGTGTACAACCCCAATTCCAATGAAGTTGGGACATTGTGGAAAACCAGAATATGATGATTTGCAAATTCTTTTCAACCTATAGTCCATTGAATGCAGGCCTTAGGTAGGATTTTTGGAGAGGGTGCCCACACAGTCTAGCTATTAACAGTCTATTCAACTTATATAAAATATATTTTATATAACTTAAATATATTGTCCCATTTCCTGAGTAGGTAGAACTGAGTTGCAAGTGAGTGGGATCACCCAGCAGAAAGACTGAATCTGTGCAGAGTCAGCCCGAGTAGGGCCAAGTCAGGCCAATGGAATAAGGTCATAAGCTGCTGACAAACTCAGTAATCCTGGTCCTGCTGATCTCTATACTGTGGTTGAAGGCCAACTGCACACTTAAAAATCCTCTGAAGCTTGTTTTAATCCAATAAAACTTGTTTGCGAATTGAAAACAATACTGATGATAATTTCTCCTTTGCCATATATCCTGATTGTTGCGGTGAAATAATTCTTACCACAGTGGGGGAAAAAATATTTATGTTCATGAAAAACAACTCTAAATACAGACTTATTAGATTCATTTTTTTCTATGAGTTTCAATGAAAATTTTTCAGGTGAACTGATAAGAGTAATGAATCTCAGAGGGATACTTCAGACATTTATATGTGGGATTCTGGGGAAATAATAATAAAACAACAATTAATATTTTGTCTGGTGTAGATTTTTTTCTCTTTGAGCAACCTCAGCTTGGAGACAAACTAAAGGCTAGTCAGAATACAACCAATACCAAAGTGAACCTCTGCCATCCTAAAAAAGACTCCATTCTTAAATATTTCATAGTATTTCAAGTGAATGCTTTGTTTATTTAATTCAAATAACCACATGGTTTAAAGGTTTAAAAATGGAGTTTTGACTGAACTACTATTATATTTTGAAGACTGGAATTGTTTTAAGACAGCAGCAGTTCATTTTTGGTCTTAGCTGTGTTGGGAATATCAAAATATCTGAACTATATCTTTGACTAAATACCTTAAACTACCTCAACTTTCACCGTTGGTATTTTTATAGAGCCCTGTGGTACCTTGTGTTAAAACATGCACATTAGTGTGGCTTTAAATAATAGCAAACCTTTCATGCAAGTTCTACTGTATTGCTGTACGTATTTTGTGATTTAACAAGTTTTTCTTCCTGCCGTTTCAGCCTGGAGTTTGGTAATGTGGTGAAACATGTTTGACAGCAGTTTAGACTTTTAACTTGTTCTGCTTCTTTCTCAGTGCTTGTAGTTGATGTGACCGAATCCTGATGAACTCAGAGCCCAAAATTAACCCAAACTCTTGCCCTTTTTAAAAATGGGCCTGATTGTATTTTGTTTAAATTTCTAGTTAATCCTTTGAAATGACTAAACCACTGTAGAGGTGAAAACTAATTTAAGAAAAAAGTAATTCAGATCACACCCTGGTGCTTCTTTAATCTACATCAAAGTATAAGGAACACAAAACTTGAATGGCTGCGTAAAAAGTTTGCAAAATTAAATGAAAACGTGCAAGGAAAATCATGTTTTCTTTGACCAGTCTTTCTGGTAAAAATGAGAGAACAGTGTGCCTGCTCAGGCGCAGGCATAATAATCTTTTCAACAGTGAAGTCACTTAAGTAAATTCTTTCACCACACTCATTGAGATCCATTTTTTCTTCTGTACTTTTTCCGGGACACATCTCATTCCGCAGTTTTCATGCTATTTCAACAATTTGTGCATCAAAACGTTGAGCATCTTCAGGACATTCCAACTATGACTTTTGGTACTTCAGCACTTTTGAGGATTTATTCTCTCTGTTCGTGTTTTAAAACACTAGAATTTCTTCATTATATTTCGAACTCCTCATCAGTTGTCTCTGCACTCGCAGCCCTGCTGACACAGGTGTGATGACGTAATGACGATAGGACGGTTGAGGGTAAATTTCTACCGTAGGCCAACTTCATACCATTTCTACCCTCTACCGTATATACCGCACAGCCCTAGTCTCCGTTTAGTGTTAGGCACCACCCCCCACCCCGCAAAAAATAAATAAATAAAAAACACAACAACGCTATGTTCTTTTTGTAGTTTATTTTTTGTAGCTTATCTAATTTTTAGAACCATACTGTGACTCAATTGCTCTGTGATTCAATAAATGGTCAAAAATGAAGAATAAATAGTATTAAATGATTACATGAGCTCTCTAAATAATATAATCTTTTTGAAATAAATTGTTATTTTAATAGAGAAATCAGTCAGTCTAACAAATAAAACGTAAAGTTATTATGTGCAGTACAAAAGACATGGTATATTTTTTAAAATATAAAGTTATAGTACATATATAC
>NW_013952504.1:60239-65143 GCF_001266775.1 Austrofundulus limnaeus | reverse complement strand
TCATAATATTACAACTTTATTCTCATAATATTACAACTTTATTCGCATATTATGACTTTATTTTC
Source organism: Austrofundulus limnaeus (assembly GCF_001266775.1). Lineage (NCBI taxonomy): Eukaryota > Metazoa > Chordata > Actinopteri > Cyprinodontiformes > Rivulidae > Austrofundulus > Austrofundulus limnaeus. The sequence continues at coordinate 65,078 of NW_013952504.1, read as the reverse complement.
GTAATAATAATTTAAAAAATATGTGTTATCTCCGTTGTAGATACTGGAGCTAAACTTAAATTATTGTTTTCTTTATTTACATTTACCTTTTAACTGTGAATTTATTCTTCCAGTAAAAAGACGTGTAAACACGTCCCGAAGCATTTTAAGTCCAACATGAAACTGATCACTATGGTAACGGGGGAGCACGTGGTCACGCAAACCCACGTGAAGCCGACATCAGGCGAAGGCAGGACCGTCTCATTTCGCAGCAGTTTTGAGCATCCTATCCGGCCCAGCAAGGATGTGGCCTACGTGGCCCAGCTAGGCTGGGTCCTCATGAGGACCCAGCCCATGAATTGAGACACAGCCTGTAAATCAATGTGTATTTCCTGGTTCTGGGCACAGATCAGCTGGCTTCTGGGGTTTGACGAAATAAACCTCTGATGGGTCCACACAGCTGTTGAGGGGTTTTGTACGACTCGTACCTATTACTCAAACATTCTTATTCATTGTTATTAACGTGGTAGATCTGAACAGGTAAATGAGTATAAGAACACATTGTATATTTTTACACTAATTTCTGCTATTTTTAACCTACTTTTAGGCTAGTTTCAGCCTTTTTAGCTATTCAGCAAAAAGCTTTGTGTTAAGCATTCACACTTCATTTTTGCAGGAAATGCAAATTCTCTAGTTTACTTTAAACGTAACTTGTGATGTACAGTTTTCACCCAGTTTACATTCCCCGTGGTCTTAACTACTTCAGCCTTATGTTGGTTAGCAGGAAGGTTGTTATTTGATACCACCACATTGAAGCAATGATAATAAAGGATTGTCATGCATAATAACAGTCATCTAATCTCCTTTGGGAGGAGAAAGAGGAGTTGATTGTCTTAATAACTCAAACTCAACGCGTTCTGCTCGAATACTTGAATCCTCTTTTGTCCTGGTTGTCGTGGTCTTCCTATCAATTTTTTTATGCTCAGAAAGCATCTGCACGATCCAAACTGTAGCCCGGTTTCCTCCATTTTCACAAATCTCTCACGCAGCTCTAAGGAGCAGCACGATGTGTATGTGGAGATGTCTGAGTGTGGGAGTGTTAGTTTGATCCAGATGTCCCGTTGTTCCCCTCCAGAAGATGCTGAGAGGATCAGTTACATCAGCAAAACTGGACAAGTGCCACTTTCAAGAATAGATTCACAGAACTTAAAATATCTCATAGATACACATCACCACACAGATTCATATATACACAGCTGAACATGGATACTTTACTGGTCCCAGAAGGAAATTTATTTGGCAAAGATTCTTTAAGTAAACTTTTTAGATACTTTGTAATAGTTTATTAAACATTGTAGTTTGATTATACACCTAAAATGTTGGAAACCATTTTTTGTTATTCTCTCTACACAAAGATGTGCTATATTAATGGACCTTCATTTGTATTCATTTTTAAATAGGGGTGTTTTGATCAAGAATATCAGTCTCTGGTGACAGTTTAACTAATGTAAAAGGGACATGTGCAAAATCCACTGGGACGGAGTATGAAGTGCCTCGTTTGGATTTAGAGATGGCATCAAAACGAGTTGATGTGAGACACACATCACAAAAGTAATGAAAGAGGGGCTTGTGGAGCTACAATAAGGAGGAATTCTGACCAAAGCATTACAGTTCCACTTTATATAGACCCCAACTGAATTATTTAAATGTGTAAAAGAAGGATTTAAAAGCATGATACTTGTAGGTTAAATTTCAACATACCCCAAGCCTTGAACCAATTTTGTGTGTCTTTTAGTTTTGCCTTTTTTCTTTTTTTTTTTGTGTCCATAAAGTACCAAAAGTGGAAGTCAAAGCTTTGGAACGTTCTGAATGATTAACATTTGAGTTAATTAGAGGCACACCTGTGAATGCATTTCAAAGCACATCACAAACACACTGCTTGTTTGTGTGGCATCATGGGAAAATCAAAAGAAATCAGTCAAAATACCAGGAAGAGAATTGTTGACCACAATTTCCAGAAGCCTGAAGGTGCCACTTTCATCTGTTCAAATAATTGAATGCAACTATAAATATTGTTTGTATTGTACTGCCATCATATTGCTCAAAAAATAAAAAGACGGGCTCTTTGTTTCCAATCCAAGTCAAACATATTTTGGTTCGAATTCTGTAAATGAACCCCAAAGAAAAAAAACCTTATGAAGGCATACATGTCAAGTTGTACGAATTGTCCATAATTTACCTGGATTTTCTTTCAGTTTGCAGGTACACAAACATATAGAGCAATTGCACAGTTTTTCAAAAACTCAGTTTCACATTTATTTAGCATCTCAGAGCCTGTAGGACGTTAAAAAACAATAAATAATATCAGATAGTCATCTTCCAATACGCTCTGCCTCTAGAAATAATTTATTCCGTCCTCATTTCCTCCTTCCTTGCGCTGCAGGTGCCGTCATCTCCATGGTTGACAATCCGAGTGCTTGTGCGCATGATTAATACAGATTAATTTTTTTAATTACAGATGTTTGAGGCTCATTATACAGGTAAACATCTGAAGGGGTTGACATGTCTGTAAAGATGCTGTTAGAACTTTTAAAAACTTATTAATAGCTCCATTCTCAAGTCTTTCATGCAGTTTTGCATGATAAAAATAGCGTAACTTCTCTCTGTTATCTCCCGCTGACACCCATTCTTGTACATTACCATTCAAATGGCACAAATACTTTGCTAAAAACTTTATAAATTGTGACAATTTTACAGGAGCAAAAGGGATTGTTTTACATGTAAATATTACACACATTTCACAAAAAAATTGTGATTTTACTTGTAAACACCTGTTTGCTAAATATCTTATTTAATGATATTAAACTGGTAAAATATGGATTTCCCCCCTAGCCACTTCCCCAACTTTGCAAAACACTATTGTACACTACTAGAAACACTTAGTCAGACAGACATTCAAAATGACATAATCACTGACCTTCTGTCTAATGTCTTGAAAAATAAACCAGGCTTAAGAGCGCATCCTTATCCACAGTGGAACAAGTGTTGTACCGATATGAGCCGCTATCAACCCCAAAAATTAATGGAAAGTTTTACGCCAAATGATGACAAACTTTTTTACAGTTCGGACAGCGCTGTGTTTGTGAGCTAGTGTTGGGAGGATAGAGCATATCGTAGATCCATCAGCTCCAAAAGGCTACAAAGACCTAATTTTTCCACCATAGACAGGAGTTGGTCTCCCAGAATTTTAAATTCAGTCACTTATTCTCTTTCTGCTTGTCCTGTGGAAACATGTCTCCTCTTTAGTATTTCCTCTAAAGTGTGTTGCTTAGCCATGTTAGCTTTAAGAGTTAGCTTGATCAACTCAGCTGAGTGTTTAGATTTTAATGTCAAATTAAATTGTTAGTCATGAATGAATTATTATTACTACCTCCACAAGAAATTGTAAGAAATTGTCAGAATTGTTAAGATTGCAAGTAGCTATTGAACTGCTCTCATTTTCTATGTTGGCTGATAAAATCAGATGTTTTCCAGCATTGGTGCATAGGGCGGGGTATCATGGCCAATTCTCTAAATCGATTCGATTTCAATTCATAAAGTTCTGAATCGATTAATCTCAATTCAATTCAATTAAATGATAATGTTTATTGATATTGACCGGTATGTTGCAACTGTGTTGCATTTTTTTCTCTTCAACTTAAATAACAGTTTTTAAGGAACTTTTAAATTAAACTGTTTAATCTTGAAAGAAAACTGTCACAAGTATGAAAAGTTTTAAAGTAAAAAAGAATTACAGGTGACAGTGTTGTTGGTTGCATTCATTTTTAATAATTATTTTGATGAATAAGAAGTGATGGGGAATAAGCTTGCAGGAGAAGAGGTGGGCTAACATAAATATACTTCTGCCCACTCCTTTTGAGTGAATGAAGAATTGTGAATGGGTGTTCTGAACTGTAATTTCATAGTGCTCTGTACAATGACAATAAAGGCTTATTTTATCTTTTCTTAAAACTGTATATTTGTAATGTTTCTGTTACCTTCTGTTGCTATGTTCAATAAAAATTATAAAAACGTAATACCTTATTAAAACGACTACAAAATTTCATCACTGTGGATTTCATTAAGATGTTTCTTAAAGTTTAAAACTAATAATATTCAGGGCTCTAGACTAACTTTTTGCACTGGTTGCACCGGTGCGCCTAACATTTTTTCTTAGGTGCACCAGTGTAAGAACCCTCTCCTCTATGAGATTAATACCAGCTTAACCCCATAAAGTCATGTTCCACAAGATCTTGCAAGATATGAAATCAGATATGATGAAATACCCCTCTGGTCATGAATGTGAAAAGAACTTGTGACCTGAACAGATTTCTCAAAAATAAAGTAATTTATTTTAGATATATGAACAGGATAAACATACAAATATTGATAAACATACAAATATGAATAAAAACACAAGTTATAATAACGGCACAAAATTTCACTCAGAGTTGACAAAAACAGTAAGTTTCATGTGTTGCAACCTACTGGCACCTACTTGACTAAGTTTTAAGTAAATAAGAGAAAAAGATAAAAGATTTAAGTTTTAAGAATAGGAGGAAAAGAGAATTAGTAATTTGGCACTGTTCTTAAGTGCAACCAGACCAGCACATCAGCATGTCAGACTTGGACACCTCCGTGGCTAGACCCCAGCGACGTAGATCTCATTAAACACTTTTCTACCTTTTGAAGTCTTCAAACAGAGACTGCAGGTAGGGTTTGTTCTTGAGAGAGTCAGCATTCTGGTCCGCCAGGTGGACAATGTCAGCCATTGACAGCACAGGAGGGAGATGCCTCTTCCCTCCACCACTAGCCTCAGCG
>NW_013952504.1:57675-60088 GCF_001266775.1 Austrofundulus limnaeus | reverse complement strand
GTGTAAAAAATAAAATCAAAGACAAAGAAAATAAACAATAGAAAAGTTTTTTTTCACCAGGGTTACCTCTACACCAGCACAAAAGTTCGAATCATGTTCGAGTGCCGAGACACTCGTCAAACCCCACTTTGTTTTCGCTACCACATAGGAGCGCAAATCTTTGCAAACAAAAGTCACCATAGTCTCTGTTGTCTTTAAATTCTGCGGAGAGTTGGCTGGTAACATTAATGATTCCTTAGTTTCTTTTGATTTTATCCAGACAACTTGTTATAGAAAACTAATGTTAGCAATGAATGTCAACCGGATGTAAATATACGGCAAGCCAGGAGTGACAAATATAGAAACGTGCCTCAGGCATGCGTACAATACGCCATGGGGAGGAATCGAGCTCATGTCCTGTGAATCGATTTTCCCAAATTTAAATTAAATCGATCTGAGATCGATTAAATAGATTTTTTTTTACCCAGCCCTGGTGGTGCATGACTGTTTGAATGAAAGCGTTCAATTGCTCTACCATCATTCGAGCATGTTGGCCACAGTTTTTACCACATTTCATATTATTTTAGCAATGTTAAAAAAGCATCTATTGATTAAAGGTATATTTTAATTCCAAAGTTGTCCTATGTGAACAGAGGCAGAAGCTCTTGAATTGATCTATTACCATAACAATGAGTTTTAAATTTCTGGGGAACTAAGTTTATCAAGCAGAAGGTATTTTATTGCTTCTTACACAACAGTACTGGCAAAAAAATGACTTGAAATGTACAATCCTAAACATGCAGCTGACAATGATGTTTATATTAGCAAGTGGTATATGAAGTTGTTTGTATCTGAGAGGAGTCAAAAAGAAAAAATGAATTTTGTAAATATATTTTTTCTTTTTGATTTTGTTTTCTACCTGGATTACTGAGATGCATCAGGACTATCTGAGAGGAGCTTTATTTCGTAGTTTTACAACAATCAGATGAGTAAGCCAACAGCTCAACCACGAAAATAACATTGTTCATCAAACAATCCAAACAAACTTTGGTGACCTAACATTGGTGTTTGAGGAAGGCTACATGTACAGAACACATACTGTCCACTGGGGCACATGTTTTTAACAATTTGTACAATAACATTGAGGGGAAACTCACACAATGAACTGTGTTCATGTCACTGTTTCTGTTCTGGGCTCTCTCAGGAGCCCCCCCATTCACTCTTCCTCGCTTCCCCTTCCTGTCTCCTAGAGGAAGTTGGCCCTGACGGTCCTCAGATGGCCTCATCTTCTTCGTGTCTTTTCTCAGGAAAGGGAGGGCTCGGTGTTGGCACTTCCCAGAAATGGAAGGACGAGATAAAGTTAGCGTGTGTGGGTGCAAAAGGCGCATGCATTCCATTTTCCTTGTCCTCGCTCATCTATTTTTGGCAGAAGCCGTGTTTTGGGGTTTCCCCATTAGCTTTGCTTGATTAAGTCATTAAAGTTGTCCACCCATTCCTAAAGTGGCAGAGCAAAGCTCCTGTCACAGACTATCACAGTCCACCCTGCTGGAGCTATTGTCCAGAGCCCAGGCATTGTGCAGCCGTTGTGTTCACCGTCAGAGGTCATTGCACAGCCTGGGTAACCTAGAAAGGCTGAACCACAGAGAAAACAACGTGGTTGGCAATGCTCAGTCGGGCTAATCATCTCCTCAAGTGCCAGTACATCTTGTGTCAGATTACTGTGTTTATTACTCACTTTTGTGAGTGCAGTGGCTCGACCCCCCACCCCACCCCCCCACACACACACTTTACACATTTACTGTTTGTTTATTTTCCTGTCATATCATTCTTTTCTGATTGTTTTATTATCGCAGTAATGCACAGGCAGTGGGGATTTGTTGCCTGTAATTTAAGTGTTGGGCATCTGCTAGAAATGCGAATGTATTTTGTGACTCAGGAGAGCTGGTAAAAATATTTCTTATTGCCTGAAAAAATAGCAAAGACGGACATTAATGTTTTTCTCCTGTGGTTTTGTGTAAGAGTGTTCATGTGTTGTGTTCCAAAGTATTTCATGATCAGCTGGATATGTTTCAATGAATGACTTAGAAATATTTATTGGATGTACATCTACAACTTTCATGAGAATTTACAGTATACATTAAGGGTGTAAGAAAATATCGATACACTGAAATATCACGATATTTCATTTCCCGATACTGTATCAATATTCTAAAGCCCTGTATCGATTTTTTAAGGTTTAGTTCAGCCTCTGACCACTAGTTGGCAGCAGTGAGCCAGCCATTTGGCTCTTCTACCTCTTGAACGCCAAAGAGTAAGAGAGCATTAGCATTGTAAGTAAACATTGGCTTCATGCTCCGATAGCTGAATCTGAGCAGAAAAGACTGACACCCTCTGCCTTCTTAGCTGAGGTAAGGTTACAAACAGTTACTTATTT
>NW_013952504.1:43185-55991 GCF_001266775.1 Austrofundulus limnaeus | reverse complement strand
GGAATTCTCTATTCACACGACTGATTTTCATCATCTTTTAAAAAAAAAAATTATAAAATTAAATAAAAAAACTTACATTTGTTGCAGTGGATAACACAGGATTACGGTAAAATGACGTCATTATTTCTGACTCAACAACTTCTTTGTTATTCAGTTTTTCATTGAATTTACATGATATTAAACCTGTTTATTGTTAACATTCTGCAGTAGCAGTAGGCAATTGCAGTTGTGCGTGGTTCTTTAATTTGAGGAAATTGGTACTGGAAAGTCCTTGAAAGGTCCTTGAATTTGATGATGACCAAGGTGTGGGAACCCTGTTCTTAGGTTAAAAAAAGCCAGAATTAGCCAAACAGCTATTTTTCATCTGTAGTCCCCTGGCCTTGCTATTAAAAAACAGTATGATACAAGAATCAAAATATAATGTATATGACTTTTTAAATAATTATATCGATACTTTACATCAGTGTGTGATGATGTACACCACAGGCTCAACACTACTGCTGTTTACCCAATGCGAACAACGCTACGAACAACACAGTGGATATCTTTTATTCATATCAATATAGGAATTTTATTGTATCGACTGAAATGAGTTATATCATGATATAAATTTGGGCCATGTTGTCCAGCCCTTTTTAAAGCTAACGTTAAATTATGTTTTGGTGACTTACTGAATACATTTAAGCACATTTTAAAGTAATTAAAGCCGTGATCTGAGAGATATTTATAGCTTCTCACAGGGGAAACCGGTGCACAGAAAGCAGGGGATTATAGTGTTCGTGGTGACAGATGGCCAAGTTTTGGTTCCAAGACAGAAATGATAAACACCTGACATCGTGTCTCCTTCCACCACAGGACAGAGATACAGGAACTCCAGAATCTTCCACCAGGTTTCCCCCGTGGGGTAATCCCCCAGACCCCCTTCCCTCAGCTTGCCCCCACTATGGGCCAAATGCACACCCTCATGCCCACACAGAGCCTGCAGCCCACACAGCAGCTGGAGTACAAGGTACATCAGTTAGTTCAGACTGAATATTCACCTGCAAATGCCTTTTTGATTCGTTTATTATTCATTTTTATTATAATCTGACTCTTTTTTGTGCTGCAGGAGCAATCGCTGCTGCAGCCGCCAACACTGCAGCTCCTAAATGGCATGGGCCCCTTGGGTCGACGAGCGTCCGACGGCGGAGCCAACATTCAGCTCCACGCTCAGCTCCTGAAGAGGCCTCGAGGGCCCTCGCCGCTCGTCGCCAGCCCGGTGAGGCTCTGGATTTCTCAGCCTTGTGTATTTGCTGCCCGTGTGTTGGACGAAACCATGACGAGTAAACCTCTCGCCTCTTTCAGCATCCGATCCCCGCCGTCGCTCCAGTTGATGAGGAGGGATCAGATGGGGAGCCGGATCAGGAGGCGGTGCAGAGGTAACCGACGGTGGTGGTTTTTGTGGTGGTTGGGTTTCCGTTTTAGAGGTGCTGTCTGAACAGGAAGCGGCCGAAATCCCACAGCCTTTGACAGCTGTAGCAGTTCAGTTAGGGATTTAGGGAACAGATTTTACAGTAGCTGCCTAAGATGTTTATTTATGTACCTCAGCATCTTGTAAGATTTAAACACATGCATATAAAAAATGATTTGTAAAAAGCAAGTCGGTGGACTGAATTGTGGAAAGAGATGTGACAAAGGTCCAGCTTTGGGCTTTTCAGGTGGTCCTCTTCAGACGGCATGTTCTCTAGACTTCGCCGGTGTCCTGGGTTGCTGGGAGTGAGTGCCTCTAGGCTGCTCTGCTTTTTTTTTCCCCCTTGGGAGGTGGCCACTGTGCTGTGGTGCTTATCCCATCTTTTCTCCTTTCTCCATCGCGCAAGTGCCTTCTGCCACCATTCCGAACAGATTCTGCCATCAGTTCTCTCAAACTCTCTGACCCCCGAGCTGCTTTATCTCTCTCATTTCAGCAAGTGCCAAAATACTCTGTGGACTTTTTTTTTCACTCTTTCTCACACAGCTTTGCTAACTCTGAAGCTTGCCAAACCAGTGACTTCAAAAATAGCAACTGACCCAATCCTTAATCTGGAAGCTGGGTGGTTGTTGGAGTTCCATAAGCTGTAACATCCATCTGTGGTGTCACTTTATTTGATGTTTTCTGATTGGCTAAGATGATATGAATGATGGCACCTTATTGGCAGAGGTGGGAAGGGGCGGGCCTTATCCCCCCCAGCTCCATTAGCCAATGAAGACAGAGAGCTGACCAGCGCTGCTTCCTGTCTCCCACCCTCACCCCGTCCTCCCCCCTTCCTGCGGCCCAGGTACCTGGCGAACCGCTCCAAGCGGCACACGACGCACGTGCTCACAAGCACACAGCATGGCGAGCCTTCAGCAGAGTCACAGCGGCCTCAGGGCCCCCGCCAGAGGTGCGGCTGGGCCCCTGACACACACACCCGGTGAGGGGACACTCCCACTCTGAGCTGTTTGCACACACACACACATGCACTTGTTGTATAATGAGACATCAAGTCTGACTCTCACACACACACATTGCTGATGAAATGCCAGGTGAAACTTGCATACCTTCCAAAATGGTGATGTTTTTATTTCTTTTGTAATAATATCATTAGTACAATCTTTAGCACAGAAGAGATCTAAATCATTACCAGTAAACCATAATAACAAACCAGGGTTCATGCAGGGTTTTAAAAAGTCTAAAAAAGTCTCAAATTTAGGCCTAAAAAGGCTAAAAAATGGTCAGATATTCATCCAAGGTTTTAAAATTAAATTTTGTTAGGTCTTAATTTGTTTTTACTTTTGATCATTCCCGAGACGGGTTGGCTGCATAAATAAACAGAAGAAAGAGCCGTACTCAGAGGTTGACGTGGTCTGTGTTCATGAAGGGCTAAGTTTGCTGTCAGTCTTTGTACGCATTAAACTACAAGTCCTGTGATAACTGCAGGCAAAAAACGGCACAGTTTACTTCCATGTTTTCAACCTCTTTGCCGTTAAAACCCCCCCACATACGGCGGCTTGTTCACCTGCCCAAAAAAACAAAGAAGTTCAGTCATGTCCACTGCTTTTGGTTTAAACATAGGAAAGTGGGTTTTCAATGAGACTTGACTTGATATCAGTGATTTTTGCACTCAGTTGGAAACGGTCCACAGCAGTCGATAAGAAGGTCTCATAGATATGACAGTTTCATTAAAATAATATAGCATTCTTGTATTAAAATTAAATATTCTATGTTAAAATTTCTGAGACCATTCGAATGCTTCTGTTAATGCATTGGTTTGGTCTTAAATGGCATTCCTAATGGTCTTAAAAGGTCTTTAAAAGGTCTTAAATTTAACTTACTGAAACCTGCATGAACCCAGACAAACATTTCCTCCTGAGTTTAAGTACGCTGGGTAAAATCTGACTGAATTAATTAACTACGTTTTTGGAACATCTTGTAACAAAATAAAACAAATATTTTATAACCAAACAACGACCACTTTAAACAGGATCAAAATGATAAGTTTAAAAATTACCAAAATTTAGCCTAAACTTCTTGTATGGATTTTCCTTACTAATCACCACTTGTCTTAAATCCTTACATTTTCACTATCCATACATAAAGTTAAAGTGTTATAAACAAGTCACATGTTTTTTAAACATAGTTCTGTGGAGAGGTCATGTCTTACCTGTTGTAGATGGTTCTTTGTTAGAGCAGGTGTGGGAAATCCTGGTCTTCAAGGGCCACTATCCTGCATGTTGTACTTGTTTCTCAGCTCCAACACACCTGATTTGAATGAATGAAAGTGATTAACAGGCTTCTGCAGAACTTGAAGAGGTTATTCACTCACTGAATCAGGTGTGTTGGAGCACAGAAACAGGTGAAAGAAGTGAGATAGCAACCCTAAAAGACCAGGATTGGAAAGAAGAAGAAAAATCTTATATCGGCCCCATTTTCTTAGCTAACACACAGTTGTTGAACTCCGGTCCTTGAGGGCTGCTATCCAACATTTTTGTTTGTTGTTGGTTTTGTTTTTGCTCTGCTCCAGCACATTTGATTTGAGTGTAAGTGTGATCAACCCTGTATGCCACAGACTTCAGTTCTAGCATTTGTATCTATCACTGCATTTATTGGACCCATTGATCACTTCCAATGTGCAGGCAGCAGTGGGTTAGCAATGTTGTTATTTTATTTTGTTTTTGGGGGGCCAAAAAAAAACTAAACTAAAAAGAGACAAGAATTGCATCTGTGTAACACGGGGACAATGGATTATAGGAGCCAACGAGGATTATAACTTTAAAACATCAAAGGTAAGACTTTATTTATGTTTTGAGGTTCGGGAAATTAACCCTTTTTTACACTTCATTGGCTGCTTGTTCTGTTGATTTTTCATATTGAGCGGTGACACTTATACTGTTGTAAACAGAAGAGTTTGGACTTTAATTTGACAGGATGCTTGTGTGGTTTGGATCATATTGCCCCGATGTTGGTGGAATGGAATGATTTTATGGTAGAAGCGTTGCTTTGTCTATTCTATTTAATATAATCTGTAATAAGGAGTTTTTATTTTAGCATAAAACTCATGGAACAGTTCCCTAAAAGAAATTCATACTCTGTATTAACACAACTGCACACGTCAACACACACACACAGACTTACCTTGTGAAGAATCTAATATTCTTGTAGGAAGCAGCAAAATCTTGGAAGTGGAAGGGTGTAATTGTTCCATTTGTTCAAAGCAAGTACAGCTCCCATTTTTAACTGCTGTCTTCCCATTTCTGATGCTGGCTCTTGAGTTTGGTTTGAAAATTCATCTACAAAAGCAAGTGTGAGCTTTCATGGCTAAGTTTTCCCTGGGTATAGCTACAATTAGGGCTGCCACAAACAAATATTTTTAAAGTCGACTAATCACCGATTATTTTTTTCTATTAGTCGACTATTTGGATCATATGTTAATTGAATATAAAACATACAGCTTATCGTGCCAGAATGCAGCTGCTAGTATATAAACATTGTTAGATTTTAGCTATATGCTAACTAAAAATAAGTGCAGTGGAAGGCAAGTTCTGCCATGCAGATATTGCACAGGTTTCTCTGTCATGTTCTTAAAATGAAGGACAGAAAGGCAGATGCGGCAGTGGAAGGTGTCAAAGCAGTTTGGAGAGAAAAACAAAGTAAAAAATAAAACGACTAATCATCTATTAAATTAGTCGTTGACTATTTTAATGGTCGATTAGTCGTCGACTAATCAACTAATCATGGCAGCCCTAGCCACGATCCATAGCCTTAACTCCTCATCAGCAGGAAACTAGAAAAATCTAAGTCCTCTATTGTACTTACTAGTCAATGAACACAACGGGACACCAGTAATTCTAGCTCCAGCAGCTACCGCTAAAAATTATACGGAGTCGGTGACAACTGGAAGAGATAGACGTGGCTTAAATTTTAACAAAAGTAATGCACCACAACTTGTGGCATATACGCAATTGAATCACTGAATCAGGTGTGTTGGAACAGAGAAACAAGCAAAATATGCAGGATGGTGGTCCTCAAGGACCCGAGTTTGGCACCTCTGTGTTAATGGCTCCCCAGAATTTTATAGTATTTGTTTATGAAGCTTTTTTATGAACTTTTACGCTACTGTTAATTCTGCATTAAATGTTTATTCTGGCAGAAATATTCCAACATTTCTGCTGACTGCTCCAGCCTTTATGGAAAGTGCTACAGCTAACTGCTGCAGCAGCTATCGGTACTTGCAAATAACCAAAGGACTCCTTGTAAATATCCTTGTGATTCAAAATTGACAGTAATGTAAAGGTTAAAAAAAAGTGTTGTTGCTATGATTTTTTTATGTGTTTTAAGACTAATTAAACTAACTTGCTCCAAAGTGGAGTCATTGAAAGTCATTTGCAACAGGTAAGGTGATAATTGCTCATAACCTTTTCATACTACCTCACTTCACATCATTCTGAACTATCCCTTTAAATAAGTTTGATTTTATCAAACATTCATTTATTTTTCAGTCAGTAAAAGAGTTGCTGTACTTCAGTTTTGCTCAAGACACGTGCACTTTTATGTTTATCTTTGGGATTGAATGAATCAGGCAGCTGGACCTGAAGTTTAAACAGGTTTATTTTCTGTTTTTCCTGTGTGGATTTGATGCTGTATGTAGGTCAGTCAAATATGGTCTAAAAATTTAAAAGTTCAGCAGACACACAAACATGTAATCGTCGTAGGTTTGCCTTTTATTATTGGGCATTGTTAGTCAATCCAGTGACTTCTCTGTACATGGATTAATATTTTCAAAAACAGAAAACTTTACAGTTTTGTTTACGTCATATGTACCGCAGATGACTCAGGCATTATTTGCATTTGTTTATTTATTTATCTCTTTTATGACTTTACAAGTCATTCCTGATTATTTACTGAATAACTGTCAAACTACACACGGTCTTTGTGAAAGTTCAAAAAGTTCACATATTTGTTTGTCTCTCTCATTCGTTTGTCTGTAACTGACTGTGTTTGTGTGCGTCATTGTGGCTGTGTCTTCTGTCATGCTGTCACCCTGTGTTTGTGTGTGTGGTTGTGTGTGTGTGCACGCTTCCTGTGCCCCCATCCTTTAAGATCCAGCTATAAGGACTGTAACACCCTCCACCTCCCCATGGAGCGCTTCTCTCCGGTCAGACGCTTCTCTGACGGCGCCGCCACCATCCAGGCCTTCAAGGCTCAACTGGAGAACAGCAGCCTCATTAAGCAACTCAAGCAGGTGTGTCACTTCATTTAAACATGATATATAGCAGGAAAAAAACTGAACGTCTCAAGCTAAATTCATCTCACTCATCAACGGAGAAACTGCTTTTTGTAATGGCGTTCATATCAAGTAAATGTTACGTTCATATTTAGATGCTGCAGTTGTCACATTTAGAGTATTTTTATTCATTTTGTAGTCATTTAAAATTACACAATTCGATTACTTGACAGGGATATAATAGGTGCTTTTCTATTGCTAAGTGCGGCTACACAGGGTTCTCGTCTGATCGGTTCTACTCAGGTGTAGGTGATTTGCCGCTGTAACTTCTGTCCCCCCTTTTTGGGTGGTATCAGTGAAAAAAGGTGGTAATGTTTTTTAAAGTGGGTGGTAAGCATCTAAAGCTGTTTATTGTTTCTTATTCAGTGCAACAGCAAACTATTGACATGAAAAAATTCTGCTATTTAGTCTGTAAATAATACTCCTGCTACAGCCTGCTACAGAAAACTGATGCTTATAGATGCAGCAACACACCACCAAAATGATTTTCTAATAAATGAACTTGCAGTTACTGCACACTTTATGCCTAGGAGTGTGAGTGCATTTATGTTGACGATTTAACTCAACAGAAAACAAAAAGCATTGCCAGTGGTATCTTTTATTGCACAAAATAAAAGTCAAACAAGATATAACCACATAAAAAAATACAATCACCTAAAAAAAACTACTTTAAAGTCCAAATGTAACGGGCGAAGCTCTGGCTTCCTCGGCCCGGACGGCAAGGCAGGCGGTACCGGAGAAGGTGGGGAAGCGTCCTGGGAGCTCATCTGGTCACTTGTCGAAGGTGACTCTGAACAAAAAGACAACGATTAGCCTCGAATATGAGAAACAATAATTGCTAAATACAGTAAATGTAGAGCAGAGGGTGTTTGTTTTTAGCCTGGATCGCTAACTAGCCATCTAGCCACGAGCAAGCCAGCTGCTAGCTAGTTAGCAATGGAAACAAACATGCACAAATGGCAGAATAGTACAAACTTTATAAAGGAAAAGCACAATTTATCTAGCGTGATATGTGTCCCACAAATTATGTTCAATACTCCCAAAATGCATGACGCACTCACCATCTTCAGATGTCTCTGAAGTTTGCCACGAGTCCCACTCTACAGTTAGCAGCAGCCAGAACATTCAGTGGCCTTAGATCGCCTCCATTTACCCAAAGCAACTCCAGTCCTACTGGTCAGAGCCGCGCCGGCCGTTGTGGTCTTTCATTGCTCTAAAGATTCGACTAGTTTGTCTCGGTGCTCTGCCATCATTTGGAAAACCTCTGTAAATCCTCTCGTTTTCAGCTCGCTCTGACTGCTCGCGCATCTGTTAATAAATGACGTCATTCAGGGCGGTTCATGTAGGTCCATTGGCCAGTCGGCGACCACTACACACTTCGCCATTTTGCTTTTTTGTTTGCGTCTTCAAACACTTTCAGTACACATTTGTTTTGAAAGTACAGACAAGAGTGTTAGGTCATTTCTGTATAATAGAGAAGAAAGGGCCAGTTCACAATATTGCAGCTGATTACAGAAACTAAACGGTGAAAGATTAGAGATTCTTGTGTCAAATCTGAAAAACCTGAGCCTTTTCATTTGTCTGTTCAGTAACTTTTCCAGACTCGTTAATACAAACAGAGACTCCTCTTACATATTCTGAAAACGCTCCGGCAGACAGCCTTGAACAGAGAGTATGATGTTCTCTCCTCTGTCTCAAACCTATGAACAAACCTTTGAAGGGCTGGTAAATCTGTCCTGCACTTCTCAATGTAGAGTAATTTTTCTTGTCTCTTACTTTATTTTTAAAACAACTACCTTTTTTTCTGAGGAATCAATTCATTTATCCTTACTTGTCAGCCAGCCAGCAGCTTCAGTTGTTGCAGCATCTTTATGTGGTTTTGTAAGCTGGATGATGATAATTGCAGCTTTGAACATTAGCTAAACCTGCAATTCAGTTGTTCGCTTAACAATTCAATGCATCTGAAGATGCATCTCAAAGTGCTGCAGCCTCTAGTTTTTTTTTACCACGGATTGGCAGTTTTTCCAATATTTAGATGAATCTAAATTAAATGTTTTATTTAGTTCTGTGAAAAACTCAAATGTTGGTTCTAATTTGATGTCTTTCAGTCTTTGTGTCTGAGTGAAACATCAAAATCTACTTTCTGAAGCATATCACATTCTGCTGCTTCTCTCTGCAGATCTTTCTTTCAAACAGCAGAATATGATCAAATAAATCCACCAGTGCGCTTTGTTTCAGGAAGATTAACCTACTACTACATAAATATTATGTCTATATTACCAAAATATATATTACCTCTTTTCGAGGCTTTAGTTTTGGTTCAGATTACAGATAAAGTTAAAGTTTCTTATGAGAACTCGTACTTCTGCTATAAGTTCCAGCTGTTTTATAAACATGATTTTTCCTCCATCTTGAACACTCAAATCATCACTGTTTGAATAAGTTGTTAATTCTTACCTTGTTTTTTCTTAAACTAGCAATTGTTAGATCAGGTTGAAAACAACTAATTTGCTCCCTGGTATTCATGATTCCATCAAAGTGTTCTGATTGTTTCAGGTGAATTTTACAAGATGCTTCGTATTTAATGAATGTATGCTTTGGTAACCTTTGGATTGTTTATTTATGAGCAGTCAGATGCACCTTTTTATGTCAAATGGAGAAAAAATAAATCATGATGTGTTACTGTAATTTTTGTGTAGGCTTCGAATTCTGAATTATTCCCCATGTTGGCATCAATTTGCACAAAGAGTCAAGAAATAACACTACCATACACATGTCAGTCATAAGAGTTCCCTGCATATGTTTTTATTCTTCTGTTTGTTTTGTACACAGTTTAAATTTACCATATTGCTGACACTCAGCAGAATGTAGCGTTTGGTTGGATTAGGTCAGACTGAAGCTCCGACATGAGAGAAAAAAAACCTCAGGCTGCTTTTTGAGACATCACATCATCTTCAGTGAACCTGCAGTAAGGATTACCTCCCCGATGCTCCGATAGGGAAAGGTATAATCATCATGTTGGCAGCAGGTGCTGTATCTTCAGCTTGAACTGACATGCTGGGATTATCCTTACTCAAGTGTCACATGGGTTAATAAGGTCACAGGAGAGGCGCGGACTTGTTTCTTCTCTAACCAACCCTGGTCCAGATCTCCTGTACATGAAGATAAACATGTAATGTCAGTCATGGAGGATAAAGAGATACTTTGATTTTACAGTTTAAGCATAGTTAGAATAGTTTTGAACGCCAGAGATCATGAACTGCAGAATAAACCGTTTGCATCGGCTGAAACTATCTGTAAGATGATAATCTCCTACAAATATTACCCGTGATATTCTAAGTGTAAACTTGTTTTCTTTGCGGAACAAGTTTTTAGGTGTAAGTACTTTCTGTGTTTGCCTTTGCACTGACCATGTCGCTCTCGTCTCTGTTTTTGAAACAGGAGTGCGAGCAGCTTCAGAAAAAGTATGCTGCCCAACAGGACGAACGCCTCCTCGAGCACACTCAGCAGCAGCACGTCCTTTACCAGCAAGAGCAACAAATCCTCCACCAGCAAATCCAGGTACCTAAAGCTGACAAAGAGCTTTCAACAGGTTGTCACGTCCCACAATGTCCTCAATGCACACCATAAAAGACGTAAAGGGCTATCTGGAACTATACAGTGAAGTTATTTTCCAGATATTTTGCAAGGCAATTCTGAAATACGGGCATGCACTCATTGTAAGCCCTCAGCTGCACCGAAAATCGTAGATGCTTAAGTCCTGTGCTTGACCTGGGTTGGGCTGGCCATAGTCTGTGTAGGTAAACAAATGTGAGCGTAAAATCTTAGACCAGGCGTTTGGATGAAAGTGAATCGACTGTAAAAAACAAAAGAAAAGAGGAGTAAGACGACAATCAAGAATAAATATCAGGAATCAGACATTAAGGACAGCTTCACATTCAAACATATATATTTCGCAAAAACTTTACTAGACTGTTAAATATAATGCTTCAGTGGTTTATTTTTTCAACTCGAGTTTAGCGCCCGAAATGTTTATAATAGTGGTGTCCCGATAGCATATATTCTCAAACCGAGTACTTAAGTTTGAGTACTCGCCGATACCGAGTACTTACTGAGTTACAACTTAACAGAATGATTACAAAACACATTTCTTTTATTTAGAACCTGGTACTAAATCAGATACATGTCTGATGTTGGTCAAAGCGACTGCAGTCTGAACACTCGTGTCGCATTTCATCTGAATTTTACATCAAGGAGACGGGGGTGTATAGATTGATCTAAATACTGATTGAATCGTGCAGTTTAAATCTTGTAAAAAATAAAACATAAAGCATTCACACTGGAGTTGGATGAAGGTCACATTTAAGTGAGCATCAACGCAAAAACATCTGTGTTAGTTTTGTGTTTTGAGGCATTTTGAATGAGTATGAGAACCTATAAAAATGCTGGTATTGGGACACCACTAGTTTATAATTCAGATCTGTACTTTTTTCTCCTATCTGGGATTTGCTTGTTAAGCTACCTACTAGATTGGATTAGGCCAGAGGAGGATGGTCCAAGGGTTAGTCTTGGTATCACTTCTTTCGTAAACACCATTAATCCTTTCTGCCATTGTAGTGTTTTACACCCAACTTCAGACTTGATGCGACACACCTATCAGCACGCTCTACTTAAACTGAGCACAAATATGTTTCAATAGATGTATAAATATATAGATAGCTTTATTGTCTGTTCCGTAGTTATTGTTTGATCCTAAGCAGCTTGTATTCTGCTGTTTTCAGTCACTTTGGCTGTTCCTATATTTAAAAAAGTGCTTCAAAAAGTTAGATAGATTAATGGTTTAAATGAGAAGGGAAAAAATGTGCAGATATTTTTTTCTTTTTGACTTGTCTTTGGGACATTTTAAGGAGTCCCTTTTAATTTTCTGTTCTGTGACATTTAACAGCAGCTGCATCTCATCCTCACACCTCCTGCTCAAATTATCCACACATTACACTGAGTCACGGCAAATTAAATGCTGGTTTCACGTGTCATCATTTGTTTTTATATGTAAGATTTGACTCTTAATTCCTAAGCATTTTTTCCATTAGAAGAAGGGTGGTTATGTTCTTGTTGTTGCTGCAGGCCATTATGTACCTGACTACTGTTACTATCCTGAGACACAAACATCTTGTCTTGATCTGAGTCACCGTCTGACAGCAAAGCACGGAGTGTGAGAGCACGCATCATTTTAAAGCTGTTTTTTAAACACGCTTTTATAATATTTAAGCACTTATCAGGGTGGCAGCTGACAGCCTTTAAACAGCGTAGAAAGAATGGGAAGTTTATCGCTGCATTTGTTCAGAGTTAAAGGAAGCTGAGTTCGGCAGTAGATGATGAGGAACTGAATTCTCATTAAATCGTGCAGCTTTACCTCAGTAATGTAGTTTATCCAGTCGTTAAATCTAAAATATCTGCACGTTTTCCTGTGCTTTATACAGATTACAAAGGGGTTGATGTGTGTTTTTATGTTGCTGAGTTTGACTGAACTCAACTTTACTTTAAAAATTTGGACGTGAGGCTTAAAACCTAAGCCTGCACAGATTATAAGTGTAAATCTTTACTAATTACACTTGACTCCATCATAATCTGATGCATCCAATACAAGCTGTCAAATCAATTTAAATTCATTTTTATTTTGTTTCTTTGAAACTTTAATGATTTGTTAAAGCCACAGATAGTGTGTTTTTTATCTCGAAACTGGAGGACGGTGTTGACACAGATTTATCCGGTAATTATTGTTGTTGAATATGCAGAAGCTAAGTCAGATTGGGCATGGCTAATGTAGTTCTCATAATAATTAAAAAGTAGCATTTCTAAAAGAAATGTATCGTTCTTAGCTCAGTTTCAGTAAAAAAGGACCAGGTCTTTGCCATTATTGTGTTTTGCTTTTGTTTTTGTCATCTTCAATCAGACTGATTTCCAAAATTAATCAGTTTTTTTATTTTCTTTTGTGAGGCAGAGTTTTCTTACTGCAGTTTAGCCCAA
>NW_013952504.1:28185-38185 GCF_001266775.1 Austrofundulus limnaeus | reverse complement strand
GTGACTCGTCACCCTGCAGGTGACCATTCAAGTGCAGGAAGTGGAGCTGGGAGGCGGGGCACAACGACCTGGCAGCTTCCTGTCCACGCCAGGGGGACACAGGGTCCTCGGGAAGCAGCTGAGCGCGGACAACGCTGAGACGCACAGGTGACCCCCTCCAAAAACCTGTCAGCACGCCCCCTGGTGGCTACCATCATTACCCATGGACATTTAAAGCAACGTCTCATTCTGCCTTATCATTTTCTTTGAACTCTGTCTCACAGGCGCCTCAGACTGTGCAGACACGTGCATGCTGTTTGTTCTCACAATGTGTCATCCATTGGTTTTGTTTGTATTTAACTTTTTTGACATAAATGCACTGCTTTCTAAAAAAAATGTGTTTAAATTTGAGCTGTTCTGGTCAGATTTTTTTTTTTTTATATATATATAAAAAGAGGAGATCTAAGAATAAGCACGTCTGTTACCAATTTTGAAAATTAATCCTCATCATCATTACGGCGATGCCATCTTCATCAAATTCTCCACCTCAGTGTGTGTGGGTGAGTGTTTCTGATATAATAATCCATGAACTGGATTAGGAAACCTTTGACCTTTGTGATCCCGTAAACTGTCCTCTGTAGCCAGGACTGTCTTCACTGAGAGACTGTATCTTTTTACACAAGATTAATTAAAACCTGTTCTGTGTTTCTAAACTTCTCAGTGAATGCTTGAACTCTGGCCAGACTCAGGTGTTTGTTAGGTTGTGTGTTGGTGTGTTTAGGTTGTTGAAAGCTAAAGGAAAGTGTAGAAAAAGACTTGATCAGGCTGTTTTTAGGACTTAATTGGTCTGTACCCTCCTTCCTCTTCAGTCGCAGCCTGGGCCGCTTCACCTCCGGCTACGACCAGACACACTTCAACCCCCACCTCTTTTCTGACGACGCTGCCACCCGGGGAGCCTCTGGAGTGGTGGGCTCCTACAACCCCTACCTGCAGGGCGCCTCCCTCAAAGTCCCGGGCCTGGACGGTTACCAGAGCGGGGCTGTGGGGGCCGGCAGCTACGGGGCCCCCTCCACACTACAACAAGCCCTGCTGTCCCCGACTCCTTTGGACTACCGCCCCCCGCAGCAGCACGTCACCCCGACTCTGCAGGGCCTCCTGTCTCCTCGCCACTCTTTAACAGGCCACGCCGACCCCAGGTTGCCCCCGCAGGACTTGGCGGCCCTCCTAAAGAGACAGAGCCCCCGGCCGTGCTCGGCGGGCCAAACGCCGCCTGGCGGCGCGCCGCAGGATTTCGGGGAAATGCTTCTCCTCCGACAGCTGAGCCAAGGAGACAGTCTGGAGCCGCCGGTGCCTGCGGGCGCCTCTGGGGGGCAGCACTACCACCACCTCCTCCAGATCCGACCCCCAGACGTCCCACATCAGCAGCAGCACACGCCTCAGGTGCCGTGTCCTCCTTTGCCTCACTCAGAGAGCATGGAAGAGGACGAGGGGCCTGCTGAATACCACCACCCTCACGAGGGTCTCCTGGCCAAGGCAGGAGAAGGACACGAACTTCTGGGCCCTCCACGAGGAGGAACCCCCCCTTATAACTCCCCTACACACAGACACGCTGGCTACGTAAGGAGCGGTTCAGCTACTAGAGGTAGCTGTTTTAAATCTCTTGTATTTGTTCACATGGAGTCATTTTATTTTCATATTTTTGTCACCATCCTAAAAGAACAGAAACGTGCATCAATTTTTGTTTTACTGCAGTTTTATATATTCTGTCTCTTTTTGTTTTTCTCCTCAAACTTTTCATTCAGAATCTGAGCACGTAGAGTGCAGGCCCCAAGGACAGGCCATGGAGGTGCCTGATCACAATGGTGTGGGCTATCAACGAGGACCCCAAAGTGAGGCGTATAGATCTAGAGGACAGCTACAGCGCCACCACACCATCCAGACCTGTGATGATGCTTATGTGAGTGAAAATCAGCTGCTAATTCATACAGACTGCACTAAACACCGGCCAACATTTTCTATAATCATTTTCTATTTGGTGTTTGATTTTACTCACTGACTTGTACGATCTATTTTTATGGTCCCCTTCACACCTGGTACTAACTTAGGCTCAGCAGGCATTAACAACATCAGAGGTGGTCTGGACCTGTCACTGTAGGACCCCCAGAGCTGACATGACCTTGCACAATCTGCAAAGTTTTGACCTAAAAGTCTAGAGTTAAAAGCAGGAGTGCTCAGCCCATTAGGCCCTTTAAAATCTCTTTATTTTTTCCCAAATTCTGTCCTTTTTGTTTTTATTTTTCTAAATTCTGCTATTTTCCTTTTTTTTTTCATTTCTGAATTCCACATTTTTATTCTGTTTTATTAACCTAAAAAGTGTTTAATTACAAAGTGACTGAGGAATAATTTAACAAGTGAACAATCGCAGAACTGAAAATGTTATCAATTCAAAAAATAAACTATATTCATCCCAAAGTGAAGTTACATTAAATGACTGTTATTTCATTTTCACTAATATAGCAAATTGCTGTGGTTCAGCAGAACATTAAATGCTTTTACAAGGTGTTTAAAAGTATTTACCTGTCTTTTTTTTTGAAGAATAAAAAACATTTATACGAAAACAGAATCTCAGATAAACAAGAATTGTAAAATAAAAATGCTTTTGAGTTGACAGTTTAAACTATACTTGGGAATATTCTGAAGATTAAATAAAATAAAGACTGTAAAAATACTGTAGGCTGTTTAGTTTTGTACATTTTTTAAAATATATTTTAACATGGACAGAACCATTTTATTTACATGCAAAGCATTCTGGGTAAATGATGACATCAACTAGGTCATCGGTGCGAGGCTGCTAGCGAGCTATATCCACCCTGAAGGTTAATCTTGGACAATATCTGATGATCGGCTCTTTTAAATGAAACCAGAGAGCGTTGACAGAGAGGAGAAGGTAGAAATGACTCAGCCTGTAACTGAAAATATAGATGGAGGACAACAGAGCTGCTTCATGAAAGAAGAACCTCAGCTTAGCCTGTTAGTCTTTGTGCTAGCACTGATGCTACATTGCCTTATATGGATTAGCTCAGTGCTAGCGCGACAAACAAGTTAAACTGAGGTCCTCCATCCATATTTTCAGTTGCAGACTGAGTCATTTTTGTGTTCCCCTCTCTGTCATGTGGATGGAGGACCTCAGTGACGAGAGGAGAATGTGTAGCACTGAGCTAATACATATATATGGTGATAGCGTCGGGGCTAACGCCAAAGCTAACAGGCTAAGCTGAGGTTCTTCTTCCATGAAGCAGCTCTGTTGTCCTCCATCCATATTTTCAGTTCCAGGCTGAGTCATTTCTACCTTCTCCTCTCTGTCAACGCTCTCTGGTTTCATTTAAAAGAGTCGATCATCAGATATTGTCCAAGATTAAACTTCAGGGTGGATATAGCTCTCTAGCAGCCTCACACCAATGACCTAGTTGATGTCATCATTTACCCAGAATGCTTTGCATGTAAATAAAATGACCCCGTCCGTATAAAGTATTTTTAAACTTTTAGTTTAAAAATGATAAAAACTGAACATCCTACAGTATTTTTACAGTCTTTATTTTACAGTTAAAATATATGTTTATCAAATAAAGTCTAATGTTACAACTAATCGGGGATCCCTTTAAAAGTAGCTGAAATTAACACAAAGAAACAGAACACATTTGCTGAATTAAACAGTAAGAAACTGAAATGATCACAAAAAAGTGAATTTAGCTGCAAAAAAGCTCAGATGAGCTGAAATTAGCAGAATGTTAAAAAGTTCAAGTTAGTAGAAGAATAGCTGAAATTATAGCTTTAAAAAAGAAAAAAAATCTAAAACTAGCAAAATAAAAGCCAAAGGAAGCAAAAATTGGCACAAAGAATTTTAAAGTAGAACCAAAACAAAAGCTAAAAGTACAGTAAAAATTTATCTTCCATTTATCTTTAATGAGAAAACAAAATGGCAGAAAAAGCTAATTATCTCAAAAAATGTAAATTGCTGAAATACCAAAAGGAAAAGCCAAAATGTCCAGAAGAAGCTGAATGTTTTGATACAGAATAGTTGAAATAGCATAAAAACTGCATAACTAAAATAAAAAATGTATGGAAGAAAAAAAACATGTTTGTTAAGCATTCACACAGTAATGTAGTTCAGATGTTTAAAACTCTTGGTTTTACAGAAACCTCTGCAGACCACACATGTCTGTGTGTATCTGCATACAAAATGAGTAAATTACAATTCATTGCAACATATTTATCTAGTGTGAACGCTGTCAATCAGAGTTGTTTACTTTCAGTCAGATAACTCAACCTCAGGTCTGAACATATGAAGTGTTGATGTTAGTTTGGAGCATCCAGGTGTTAAACAGCATCAGCTCATCTTCGATGCATTTGGTCTCTTCTGTTTGCACAACTGGACGAATGGACTGACGGATGAATTCCGATGTTCTCGAACAGGACCAGGCCGATCCCATGTCCGGTATGAGCCTCTTGGCGGGAAAGGCTCTAAGCTCTGCTCGCATGTCGGATATCCTCAGCCAGACTTCGCTGACAGGAAGCCAGCAGCTGCACCAGCGGGAAGAGTCAGGTGTGTGTCTGTAGACATCTGTAGCATAGTGAGAATTTCCCCTCGTTTGTGTCAGTGCCAGTAAAAGACGTGTTTGTCTTTCAGTGTGTGATGTTGAAGGGGAGCTTCACGCAACAGCCTGTTACCCCTCGTCCTGCACCAGTGACATGCTCCTTAGCTACAAGCACCCTGACCTGCAGTACAGCATGGAGCAGGCTGGGGTCTAACAGGTACACAACTTCAACCTCATAATAAAAATGTAGAATTAATCTTTAGAAGATGGCAAACTAAAGAGTTTTCTACAATTCAAAGATGTAGATTAACATAAGGTAATAAAAATAAGATCAGAGCTACAGTCTTGGGAGAAAGAAAGTCCAGGCTAAATTCACCTATCAGGATGTAAGAAAAACAATGTTCTTTACTCCAAATTATCTGATCGTTTTTTGGTTTAGATCATTTTTGTCATTTAGCTAAGTATGTTTTAAAGGCAGTTATTTCTGCATCACAAGGTCGCTTGGTTCAGTTTTGGGTTAACGCCGTCTCTTCTCTGTCTCCCTGCAGGACGGGGTGAACCCTGCGTTTGTCGGTCCTTATCAGCCACCCTGAGTTGTGTTGTTGAGAAGCATCAAGCTAAAAAAACAAAACAAAACACCGTTTCCTGTCCAAGCAGAGGGGTGGGGGGGGAGGGGGGGTGCGCTCTGTGTCCATCTGTCTGTCTTCATCTGTCCCCTTGGAGGGCAGTCCACACAGGAGGAGGGGCAGTGTGAGTGGGTGTAGACATTCGGAGGGTGGGAGGGGTTAACAGGTGGGGGCCTCGGTGTTCAAAGGTCAAAGTGCCAGCATTTTCTACACAAGACATCCAGCATTGTTCTGCTGCAGGTTGTGTCCCTCCCCCCATCGTCTCACCTCCCATCTCGGATACCCTTCTTTTGACTCACCAATCCCACCACCCTCCCCTCGCAAAAACCCATCCCACCTGCAGCCGAAACCCCGCCCCTCTTTCTCCCCACCGTAACTGTACGGCATACATTCATTACGTGCCTCACTGGTCAGTGGAGTTCAATCAAACACACACACACACACACACACAATGCTGCCGCAAACCCAAAGTATTTACATTAGGAGTGAGTGTGTCTGTGTGGATATGATTGATTTAAAGATAAAAAAAAAAGGAGTGAGGCGATGGAAGTGGCGTTCGTGAAGTTCAGCCCGCTCCTTCCCGCCTCCTCGCTCCGGCTGTCCTGCAGCGGATGTTCCCGTAGCAGATCGGCGGCCCCCCCGGGGCAGTTTGTTCTGGGACTGGGGGGTCAAACGGGCACCAAAATCTCTGTCCAAAGATGAAAGCGCAGGAACATGGCACAGGACAAACCAGCTCTTCGTTCTGTTTTTATTTAAACTTCATTTTTACAGTTTAATGTAGGCATTACAGTCAATATGGTTACTCTTGTTTTCTGTAAAAGATGTTTTATTATAATAAATATTATAATTAAAGGAGAATAGTACTGCTTTGCAAGGAGGACAACGATGTTCTTTGATTAACTCTGCACTTTGGGTTCCAAGCTGTCCCCAGCCCCCCTCCTGTCAGTCCCTTCCTCTCGGTCATACTGTTTACCATGCTTTACTCCGCCGCCCTCCAAAGCTCCTGCAGCTCCAACATATAGAGGGAATGCACTCGCGTCAACGTCAGAAATGTGCCGAAACATTCAGCACGGCCTCTGCTCATGAAACCGGATGCAGAAGAAGCCGCTTCAATGAAACGCTGTGAGTTTTAGGGGCACCCGAAAGGTTTGTACGTGTTTTTATTTGCACTATCCATGTGTTCACGTAATGCTTGAATGAATGATCTTAACCTTATCGTCAGTTCAGGTCAGAGAGTTGATCAGATCAGAGTAGAAGAAGACCAAGATCATAAACGGTTTATCCTGTTATTGCTTTGTTTTTTTTACATAAAATACGAAGGCAGTACCCATCGTTCACCGCATATTTACACTTCTGATCCTGGATATGAGTCATCCTCATGAAATATGATTAATTTAAGATTCAAATTTGAGTTTGTTCCAAATTCGAAAAGAATCTGTGTTTTTATTTTTATAAAATATTGTGCAGAAACACAAAACGGTCCCCGATCATTGACTCCCGATACAATACCGATATTGCAGCCTTGAGTTTGGGCCGATATCGACCCGATACGATATCAGAAGGAATCATACAGACTAGGGTTGGGCAATATTGGCAAAAAATTAATCACTATTAATTGTGGTATTTAGCCGATAACGATTAATTTGACGATTAATCCCCTGGAGTCCCTGGACACCCATCTTAGTCACATGACAAATTTAGTGGGAAAGATTTGCTCCTTGTAAAAAAAAATTTTTCCAAATTGTATAAAAATTACAGACTTCAGGCTATACTTCAAATTATGAATTATGTTGATGGATAAATAAATTACAGAACTTTTTTTTCACCTTCGTCATGTTTGAAGTGGAGAGGAGCACCAGGCAGACTGACTGGAGAAATCTCCAGTCAGTCTGCCTGGTGGCATTAATCACATGCCAAAAAGTAATCAATTAATGTTTTTTCTGACGATTAATTGCACACGATACGATTATGCCCAACCCTACTACATACTTTTATTACTTATTTTATAGTGTGGAAGCTTTAAAAGTCTTGCTCAGGTCAATAGTCGACAACAGTAGGTATGAGAAAATTTGACCCGTTTATTATTAAACCAATGGGTTACATCTTTTTTTTTACTTAAGTAAGAACTGCCTACAATCAAATAAAATTAATTTTAAAAAAGTAGACCCGAAAAATTACCTTAAAAAATCCAATAAAAACAAATTATACTACTAAAGTGTAAAATAATCTGGATCCAAGCATTGCTGGACAGAAATCCTGGATTAGACCATTAGAATTATGTCGGGGATTTTTAGATGCAGGCTGATATAATCCGATACTGGATTTTTGACTAATATCAGATTGGACAACCCAAGTCTTTTAGTCACTTTTTGGGTGTAACTGGAGACATCTGCGATGGCGCCGCGTGCATTCCCTCTAGTCCCCGCTGTGTTGTCCATCTTTACCCGTCGGTGACAGTGTGTTGCATTGTGGGTAGTTTTTCCCAGACATTTCCTCCTTTTCTTGTACAGTGATGCCATGTATAGAAACGCTATTACAACTTCTGTATCTTAAGCTTTTCATTTTATTTTTGTTTCAGGTTCAATTCTCGTTTTTAGATGTTGGGGAAGCTTTTCTTTTTTTAATTGGTATTGTTTGTAATTTTGGATGTCTTTATTTTTATTTTAGCTTTATGAATCTTGAGATTTCTAGCCAAAAGAGGACAGCGGGAACGTGCTTTCTCTCTGTCGTAAAAAACAAAACAAAACGATTGTTCTTCTTATTATTATTTTATTAATATTATATTGAGACACTTGAATAAGATAAGAGCAATGAGTTTGTGTTGCTTTTTAAAGTATCATTTCAATCAATGTTGTTGTGACTGTCATTCTTGTTGATGTTGGGCCTGTTTTCTGTTACGGGGGTAGTTGATGGCAGGCTGTACAGGGTCAGGCTTTGGGCTTCGTCTGGGCTGGATTGGGTGCTACAGAGACTCGACACTCAAAAACTCAAAGAAAAACAAAGGAATAACCTGTAAAATAGCTGACATATCATCCTAAACGACAACGTTTCTTTCTCCCCGCTGTCTGCTGTGATCCTCCCGTCATCCTCTCAGCTTCTGATAAGACGGCGCCTTACGGACCCCCGCCACCGCCCTCCTTCAAAGCTGGCTTTGCTACTTTAACAACCATGGAGGAAACTACAGCAACAATTACTCCCACTTGTTTTCTCCGCCCCCATCGCCTGGTTCTGTTCAAATCTAAATCCCCGAGTTGAAGATGTGAGGAGGCGACGGCTGGACGGTGATGGTCCCAGTCATCACTGGGTACACCTGGACACACCTGTTTAAACTGTTTCAGGAAGTGACCGTTGGAATGGATTGTTTGAATCAGTCAACAAACCGATGTAAGGTTTGCATCTTGACCTTGCACAGCAAAGGACCGACTCTCCCCCTTTTTTCTTTTATTAGTTTTTATTTTATTAATTTTTTTTCAGCTCTGTCTTCAACTTGGGACATTGAAACAAATCTGGCTGCTTCACAGAGAAACGCTCCTGTTGTGTGATTGTACAGGTCAGAAACCACAACCCATGGCTGCACGGTTGACTTACTGTACATCCGCCTGCACACGGTGTACTTTCCAAAAACGCAGCTTCGCAGTTACTTTGTACCGACATCCGCCCCGTTTCAGACCCAGGACTGGTTTTGTTCTCAAGCACAAGAGAGCAGGTCAAAGCAGTGAGGTGCTCGGTTCATGTCCCCGAGATTCTGTTATTCCCCCACTTTCAACGCTCGTGATTTTTCTCTTTCACATCGAACTTCCTGGTTCTCTCTCTCGCCTGTTTACGCCCAACCAAAAAGAGGTGTGGAAGAGAAAAGAGCGAGTGTTGTTCGGAGGGAAGGAAAGAATCGAAGACGTTTATTAGCATGTTACTTATCAGGTCAGAAACGAGACATTTACAGGAAGAAACTTGACACGTCTGAATCAGTGTTGTGGCTGGCTTTGTGTGTGTGTGTGCGTGTGTGTGTGTATGTGTGTGTGTGCGTGCGTGTGTGTGCGTGTAGGTGGGGGCAGATGTATAGAAGAAGGGACCACTTAAGGGAATTTAAAGAACTGCACGAAGTTATAAAACAAGCTGCTTTCACTTTTTTCTTTTTTTTTTTATTGTTCTTTCTGCCCCAGCTCTTCCATCCCTAACTTCTGTCGTTTCTCTCCATCCCAGCAAGCCAGCTCTCCGCTTTAAACTTTTTTTTTTGTTTTGTTTCAGTAATATTTTAATCTTATCAGTTCGATTTTTTTCATTCTTTTTTTTTCTTCTTTGTTTTCATGTCAATTTCTGTTGGGTACAAAAATACTAAAGTGCAACAACAATGACTTAAAAAAATTTAAAAAAAAGATTATCAACCAAACTGAGATGAATAAATAAATATATATAAATAAATAATTTAAAAAGGTTGACTTGTGTTTTCCTTGTGTTGCAGGACCTGTCAGTCTCCATGAGTTTTTTTTTTTTTAACATTTTTTTATTAAGTATTTGTTTTTAAATCACTGCTGCTGTTCTGTAGATTCTGTTCTTGCTGGTGAATCCTGGTGAGCTCAGTTGGACTAAATGCGAAGAATCAAACCCTCGGTCATAGATCTGACAGCAGGGGTCTTCAAACTTTTTTTTTCTTGAAGAGCTACTTTCACAAAATGAAATTGTCTAAGAGCTGCTATTTGCAACATTTAATTAAAGGGATCCCCGATTAGTTGTAACATTAGACTTTATATGAAAAACATATACTTTAACTGTAAAATAAAGACTGTAAAAATACTGTAGGCC
>NW_013952504.1:14084-27841 GCF_001266775.1 Austrofundulus limnaeus | reverse complement strand
GGCCTACAGTATTTTTACAGTCTTTATTTTACAGTTAAAATAAATGTTTATCAAATAAAGTTTAATGTTACAACTAATCATGGATCCCTTTAACTTAATTGGAATAAGTTTTTATTTTGCACACAAAAAAACCCACATGGTGCATAAAGTCACATTTATGTAATTGACTGTTTTTATAAACGTATGCAGAATATTCTCACATTTTTAACCCCTGCTGAAATATTTGGTATCTGTCCTAAAAATCAAAATTGACCAATTTTGCCTGTTGACAACATATTTAACGTGGTGAAATCTGAAGTAAGCTACATGACTTGTTTAAATTAAAAACGAACTAATCTGAGACACTTCAGAGAAAGGATGAAAGGGGGGCTTGTGGAGTTACAGTAAGTAGGAATTTAGTTCAGTTTCACTTAATCTAAACAAATTGAATGATTTGAAGGTGAAAATGGAGGATTTAATAATGTATGTCTTCTTTAAACAATTCCCTGCATAGATTAAAAAAAAATTTGTCAACACGTGTTTCGATGTAGGAATGGCATAACTACCTGCCTGAACCTTCAGAAAAATGAAACCTGCAGCTCACTGTATTAAATATAAAACTGATAAATATATTTTATGAATTTCGCAGTAAGTCCTGCCCATCAAGATGATGAACTAAGGCAACGAGTAAAAATGTGACGATTCATTCTAACATTAAATTTCACAAGTTTGCAAATAGTTTTCTTGTGCTTTAATGTAATTGGGTGTTGTCAAATGATCACATTTACTTTAGGAGAGTAAAACATCTTCAGTTCAGGACACAATAGTAGCACTCAGAGTGCACACCTTCACCAAGGCCCCATTCTGCTGCTGAGCTGTGATTGGTGGATTAAACTTCTCCTGGATGCTGATTGGCTGTAGTTTAATGTCACTGAAATGCAGCCTCTGGTTCTTCCTGTCTGTGCCAGAATACAGTGCTGTTGGTTGTTGCCAGATCACCACCAGAATTTAAACATTTGTTCCTTGTGACAGACCCGACATTTCTTGAAAATGTAATTAAAATCCATTTATAACTGTTTGAGTAATGACAGACAAACCAACACTACTAAAAGCATAACGTTGGCAGAGGTGATAGTGTGCTCCATTTGGATTAAGAAATCAGAATTTCTGACTTACATCTTGGGAAAATTCAAGTGGAAACACCCTCTGAAGTTGCAGTTTTGATTTAGAAAGTCCTAATGCCAACTCCAAAATGGCTGCTGTGCATATGTGATGGAGGAATAGACATGACTGGTTTCATTGAAGAGCTGCGCTGATCAGACTGAGACCTATTTCAGAGTAAAATATTGCAGATTAAAGAAAACCAGAAAAGTCATAAAAGTTTCGCATTATTTAAAACTGTTGTTTTTCATGACAAACATTGAAGTAGCTTCAGTAAGTCTATCAATTAGCTTGATTTTTTCCTTACGAAATTCTCTTTGATTCTCTAAGCAATGCTCACGCTGCCTGTTGTCTACTGCAGGTAAGATACTGTATTGCCTGCTGAGAACACCTCCACCTTATCCCATTTCTGCATAATGCGATGATTTGGAACAGGCAGCTCAACACATGATGATAAAATTGTTGCTAAAAAAAGAATTGATTGTCTCTGCATGGCCAAATATACAATATATACATATTTTATATATTTTTTTCTTTGCAGGTTTCTTTGCGCTGTTCATGGTTCATGTAAACTGTGTGACAAGAAAGAAAAACAATTAAGACTGTACCTGTATAACTTTCATGACAGAATTTAAATTAAGAACATTTTATGTTGAGAAATGACAGAATGACAGTGAATGCATCTTAGTTACTACCACTGTTGATTTTAGCTCAATAAAACTGACTTATAACAACTGACTTAAGTTATTGCCTAAAGGCCCTGTCACACTAGACAACTTATGCCAACTTATGAAACTTTTTTATGCCTAAATTGCTAATAAACCAAAAACAAGCTTCCTGTTGATTTTTTCAATTCCATCTTCAATGTAGACGACTTTAAAATGTTCATAAGTTGGCATAAGTTGTCCAGTGAGACAGGACCTTAAGTTGTGTTTCCTGAAGTCAATTGCCTGTAGTCGTCATCTTAAATCAGTTTGTCTCCAGAAAGTTGTGGATTTCTGTTCGATAATTCAATAAGGCTTGTTAAAATCTGTCATGTGAGATATTTCATGAATGGACAGTAATGACTAATAGTTATCGGCAAAGTTTTAGACACTCATGTTGCAGCACTCAAAATATAAGTTGAGGAAGACTCAGCTATTACCACACTAAATTTGAGCTTATTATCTGTAAAATCAACTGAGTTATATTCATTTTAGTGTTAGATATGTTTGCTTAGCTGTGGCGGCCGTGTTTAATTGGGCTCACTCCAAACTTTAATCAGTTATAGATGTGCATTAAATGATTAAGTTTTGAGAGTTTTGTTAAAATCCATTTAAAGGTTCCTGAGATATTTTGCTAACAGTCAGACAGGCAGGTGATGGCTGGGTTTAACAGGAAGTGAAATGGAATGACAGGAAGTCTTCAGTGCCGGCTGCAGAGCTCTGTGTGCTGCTGCTCTGGTCTGAATGGCTGCACTGCAGTGGAGCTTCAGTCTTTACCAGCTGAGCTCTGACAGCCTGGACCCAGATCCCTGCTTTATTACAGGATCTGATGTGTGATCCACCAGAAACTGTTCTCTCGAAACATTTCACACTAATCACGCTGATGTTTTTTTTATTATAATTCACAGATCTACTCCCCATCTCTAAGCTACAGTAAAGCACCTCCTCCTCCACACCAGCTGGTTTTATCCTCCTGAGCCCACTCATCACGTCCTCCCTGCCCAACTCCATGTGAACTCCTCGGCTCCTCTCCTCGCCTTCACTCCTCGTCTCCCTCCCTCCTCGGCTCCTCGGAGTGGCGACGCCGCGGCTGCCTGCGTCAGCCGGCCAGTGGAAGCTGCTGCTGGAGGCTGTCGGATGCTGCAGGGAGCCAGCAGGTGATGTGTGTGCATGTGTGTGTGTGTGTGTGTGTGTGTGTTTGTGTGGACGAGTGTGAGCGTACGCAGATGGGAGAGCAAGCGAGTCAGGGGAAAGGCTGCCTCTCATCCCTCCTCTCCTCCTCCTCTGCCATGGAGCTCCTGCAGGCTGAATCAGGACCAAATCTGCACAAAGGACTGAGGTAGCGCTGTGTTTATTCTGCGAGG
The DNA here is from genome assembly GCF_001266775.1 of Austrofundulus limnaeus. NCBI lineage: Eukaryota > Metazoa > Chordata > Actinopteri > Cyprinodontiformes > Rivulidae > Austrofundulus > Austrofundulus limnaeus. The sequence continues at coordinate 24,633 of NW_013952504.1, read as the reverse complement.
CTTTCTTCCTTCTGAATGTCAGCAGGAGAACTGCATGCAGGCTGACCAGGTGTTGACACGTGTAAATCCATCCATTCGCTCTGATTATCAGCATCCTTCTCCAGAGCGCCGGGCAGCTGTCAGCATCTTTCTAGCAGCTAATGAATATGAGTTTACATGTGCGACATTCATGGCTCATTTCCTGCTTTCTTTCAGGGTACCCCGGCGCGTCACGTGACCCACACACAGCAGGCGAGATCTAGAGATTACTAAACATCCTGTGTGTGAACACTGATCCGAGCAGGCTGCTTTAACGTGATGAAGGCCTGCTCTGCAGATCAGAGCTACAAAAAAAAAAAAAAAACAGTGAATTATTAAACAGTGACAGTGTCTAGAATCTGATTGCAACCATTTCAACAAGATTATAGTTTTTGTCTTTGCTGCACAACCATCAAAAATACTTCAGCAGAACTGGAACAATTTTAAACGCTTGTTCCTAAAAACTATAACACCATGAAATCTTTGTTAAATCGAGCCTCCAGGTAGGATTTGAACAATGGACTTGGTTAGAAATTGTGATCAACCTCAAATCTGTAAAAGTTGGGACATTGCGTCAAATGTGAATAAAAATGGAACGCAGTGATTTGCAAATCTCTTAAACCTGTATTTTTTTTTGAAAAAAGAACTTGACAGAAACACTTCTCATAAAGTTTGGGTAGAATCTTGTTTACAACTGAATGTTTACAGTCTGTACATTTGCTGGATTTTTTTCTCATGATGCATCAAATGGTTTACATGAATAAGAGGTTCTGATTTCATGTGACACAGTCTGACAGCTGGACTCTAACTACACAGCCATGCTGTTGTAATGATGCAATATTAGGTTTAGTACTTACTGAAAATTACAAGGCATTGTCTAGATGGGAGTATATGTTGTTCTAAAACCTGTAAATACTTTTCTGTATTGATGATGCATTTTCAGATCTGTAGCTGCCCATGCAATAGAAACTAATGTACCACCATACCATCAGAGAGGCAGGATTTTGAACTGTGTGCTGTGAACAAGCCAGATGATTCGTCTTCTCTTTATGTGGCATCAAAAAATAAATTAATTAATTAATTAAATAAAATATTTTTTTTTTATCTAATCAGAACAGTTTTCCACTTTGTCTTAGTCTGTTTCAAGGCTTCGCAACAACAACATTACTCTGAGGCCTCAGTTACTCAAATCCAAAATCTCTGGAGTCGGACATCCAGGAAAACATTAAGGGAAACATTCTGTGAAAGAACAAGTATTTTTATCTTTTCATGTTTTAAGTTTGTTTACTTCGCTGCATTAAATCATTAACTCAAATTCAAAAATGCTATAAAATCTATTTTCAAATCAAAATATATAGTTTTTTTTATTATTTATTTATCCTGATTTCTGTGGTGCTCCTTGTTCAAGGCCAATGCATTGTTAAAAAAATAATAAAAAATTATTTTGATTTAATTACATTTTTAAAATTTTATTTTATTTATTTACTTATTGGTGACTGGCCCACACATGTTTATTGTTTTTTTTATATGATAGAGCTTTAACCAGCATTTGTATACGACAGACAGTGATTAGTGGAAGTGTTCCAGAGTTCATGCAGTGATGTTAGTAACCAAACCAGACCTGTCTTTAATGCAGCTCTGCCTGAGGACCTGAAGATCCAGGATCGACTCTCAGCCTTCCTTTAGGCTCAGAGATTTATCCAGATTATTGTTTTTTATTTATTTTATTTTATTATGAAGCACATATGATTTTATATTAACATAAACATTATTCTAAAGTTGTTCCACTGTTTTTGGATGCATTTTTTTTTCTGACTGGAGAACCTCTGCCCTTCTTTATTTCTGAGAAATCCAGCCTTTCTAAAATGCTAATGTTTATACCCATCCCTTTAACTGACCTGCTGCCAATAACCCGATCAGCTGCAAAATTCTCTTCCAGCTGCTTCCTATTTGTACCACTTTACTTTTACTGCACCCCTAAAACCACCCCAACCTTTTTGAGATGTGCTGCAGGCACTAATTTGAGAATGACCGTATTTTCTTCCAAAATAATAGAATTTCTTGGTTATTTCATGTGTTCATTTTGATGAAAATGTGGGTTTATCAGAAACTGCAGATCATTGAATGCTGCTATTTACATTAAAAATTACCCAACTTTTTCAGATTTTTTGTTATAGTTAAAACTCACGTTTAATTCTGTGTAACTGTGAAAAGAATTGTCACGATAATGAGTTATTTTCTTGTCTGAGCAGGTAGAGGCACGCTTGTGTGCCGGTGCTTTGGCCAGTATGAAGAGTGTGTGTCTCAGAGTGTGGACATCAGGCTCAGCTGTTGTGTTTCTCAACACACTGGCCTTGTCCTGGACAGGTAGGACTGATGTCAATGCCTAATACTTCAGTGTGATGCCGGATTGTTTTTTTGCATATCGACTGAAATTTAACCAGAAAACTGATCGTTGTAAATATCAAAACTTATTTTACAAAAAAAAAAATGGGATACTGAACCCCACAAGATCACTTTGGTACAATCCTCTCCTGTGACGTCACTACACTCAACATACTCACACCGGTATGACTCTCGGTCAGGATGCAGAGGAGGTTTGACACTTTGGTCAAAGTTATCACACCTGTGCTACGTTTCCTTAGGTCCGTTAGCTGTGATGACCATCTTGAATTAGCAGGGCCGCCCCTAGCCAATTTGGCACCCCTTGTACAGCTTTCTAAACCTCACTGACAATTTTAAGATACCAAATTATATAGTTTTGTCTTTGATGTTGTTTTTTTACTTTTAGAAACCAGGTTGTCCAAATTAAGTAGTTAATATAATCATTTGAGTCTAGCTCATACCTGCCAACATCCGCTGGCAGCAATGAGGAACACCTGTTCAAGTTAACGAGCAGCAGTGGAGTGAAGCAGTTCTAGGGGGGTTTGAGGAGTACAACTTCCTGTAAAATGTTGTGAAAGATCAACCTAAAACTATGTATTTTCCAGCCATTTAAATTCTTGGGATTAATAAAACAACATAAAATCAGTATTTAATGAAGATAGAGCACTGAAAACCAGACTCAGGACAGGACTTGTCAACACATTTCATCTCAAATCTTTATCCTTATTTTCATTTCTGTTTATACACTGAGCGCCATGTGACCGTATCATATTTTTATCACAAAATATCTTCTGCACCAAATAACCTCATGTAGTAACAAAGCAGCTGAGAAACACACCAAACAAAGTACCTACATAAACCTGAGTAACCAGTGATTTTTCTACAGACTTAAGCCCTATTTGCACAGAATAACCTTTATCTGAGGACCACATGTAATGATCAAATTACTCACTGTTTACTTTTATGTGGCGTATTTGCAGAAGATGACCGAAGCCTGAGATTTTGCTGAAATTTACAGATATTAACGTGCTGCCTTACAGTCACATCGCGGTGCTGAGTTACTGCCGGCGGCAGCCAGAAAGCTACAAACAGAAAAATATCTATTCTTACCGCACAATGCAATGCATAATGTGAGCCACCATTTGCATCTGATTTTGCTCCTTCTTTTCGGTCTTTTCTTTTCGATGCCGTACGTTACGGGTCGATAGGGTTTTCTTGCCCAATGCAGCGTCCATTCTTCACCAACAGCAAATAAAAATGCAACCAGGAAAAAAAAAAAAAACACCTAATTACATATTGGATCCCACCCATTTTGGTCTAAACTAAAGAGATGCCTATTCGCCTATTTACAAATTACTGACATGGCCGATTCACGCGGGAATAGCAACACATACAATCTCCGCAATTATTATAAACAGCGCGTGGTCCCTAGGTAAAACTAATCCCATCAGAATCCTTACATCAACTCTGATAAAAAGTATTAAAATATATATTTTTGTCCCCCACTTGTGGCGCCCCCTAGATGGACGGAGCCACTAGTATTGGCCTATACTGCCTATGCCACAGTTTGACTCTTTTGGTTCATTTATCTCTCAGTAATGCTATTTGCTGTTAACCGCAGGTAAAATTGAGCCAGCTCCAAAAATCGACGGGCGACACCAGGCAGCTGTGACGCTCCAGGAGAACATGACACACAGATTCAACTGCCAGTCAGACGGCTGGGACCCCCGGGCCCCCCCTCTGCTGACCTGGTACTTGAATGGAGAGCAGCAGAAGGAGCCGCCCCAGAACCGGGGCCGTCGGGTGCTGAAGCGGCGCAAAGGTTCCGAGATCTCGAGACCTGGGACCCATCACAACAGCACCTTCTCCTTGCAAGCCAGAAAGTGGGACAGGGAGCTGGTGTGTGTCACATCAAACCCCAGCACAGGAAAAAGTTACAACGCCACGGTCACGCTCAATGTCCAGTGTAAGTCTGAGTGACAGATCTCAGTAAGTAGATCCACCTTATTTCAGCGGGCAGAGTCAGTAAAGCTGCCACTCTCCTCTGTGTCTCAGTCCGGCCAGAGATCCTCAGGATAAATGCCCACTACAGTGAAACCTCAGACCCCGGCCTCTCCCTGGTCCTGTTCGCCTTGGTGCGGTCCAACCCCCCCGCCACCATCACCTTTGTCGACCAGTCGGGCCAGCCGGTGGCTAACACCTCAGACTTCCTCATCATGGACTCACGGAGCTACCCCTGGCTGACCAATCACACGCTGAGGGTCACGCTGAGTAGTTCATCAGGGAACATCACACTGAACGCCAGCAACAGTGTGGGAGCGGTGCAGAGCAACCTCTCTCTGGCTGGTGAGTCGAACACCAGAACGTACACCCACAAACATTTACCTTTGAGCCTTACCAAACCTCACAGAGTCAAGATTTATTCCACAAAAATTGTGACGAAATACAGAAACTGTCATAAGCACAATACATTCTCACTGCTTTTATTGCAAATAAAGGATTTATAGCAGCCAGGTGCTACTAAGCCAGTCGATTATGGTTCCCTTATCATGAGCAGGTCTGAAGATTATCTTTACAAAAGCAGAAATGTTGTCAGATAGCTGGTCTGTAGCCGTCACACTGAAAACAACACTTAGTTGTTGCATCTTTTTTAGTCGATCTAAAACAGTTCATTTTTGTTAACTATGTAAAATTACAATCTAAAAGTTGCAAATTTGTACAATTTGCAACTTTGTCTTGTCTAATTTGTGTCTTTTCAATTATGCTGCACCAGGAAATGACACAAACATGAAGGCTGTTGGAACCAGTTTATCTTTCACTCGTCTGACGAACGTTTGCAAAATGAGGTGTCAGATGAACACTACAGAGGCAGTGTCATGGCTTCTCACCAAAACCTCCTACCAAGTGTAATTTAAGTAACCAAGAGTCTCTCATTACCAAAATACTCCTGCTACTGTGTGAGCTCTTTAATGTGGCCCTGCTATCAAGTGTAATGCATCATTATGTTGTATAGCATTTAGCTAAATGTAAAATGTTTTTAAATCAAAATTAACCACGAAAAGGCTCCTTTTTATTTCAATAATATGACTTATGTGTAGATTGTGGCACCAGCAGTAGGTGTGTTCAGGTGATGGTGGTTACCTACTAGCTACCTATTAGCTGCAGCTAATTAGCATATAGTGTAGGGTTGTAAAACATAAATAAAAATGTGTTTTTACTTTCTAGAAGTTAAAAACTTTCAGAGAACAGAATAGAATTAAAAATAGATGAAAAGTTTAACATTTTTTAAAGATTTGCATAACAAGAACTTTGAACTAAGATCTTTAGCTGAAAAATGACAAATTTGTAGCTGTTTTGGCCAAACCATAGAGCTCATATAACACAGAATTATTTAAGTGTTACAGCGGGTAAAATAAGTATTGAACACGTCAACATTTTTCTCAGTAAATATATTACTAGAGGTGCTAATGACATGAATTTTTCACCAGGTGTCGGTAACAACCCAAGTGATCCATACATACAAAGAAATCAAACCATAAATGTCCAGAAATGAAGTTATTTGTAATAATGTGGAATGGCACAGGGAAAAAGTATTGAACACACTTACTGAAATTTATCTAATACTTTGTACAAAAGCCTTTGTTGTCAATGACAGCTTCAAGACGCCTCCTGTATGGAGAAACTAGTGGCATGCATTGCTCAGGTGTGATTTTGGCCCATTCTTCCACACAAACAGTCTTCAAATCTTGAAGGTTTCGTGGACCTCYTCTATGAACTCTGATCTTTAGTTCTTTCCATAGATTTTCTGTTGGATTCAGGTCAGGTGATTGGCTGGGCCATTCCAGCAGCTTTAGTTTCTTTCTCTGAAACCAACTGAGAGTTTCCTTGTCTTTGTGTTTGGGCTCATTGTCTTACTGAAATGTCCAGCCACGTTTCATCTTCATCATCCTGGTAGATGGAAGCAGATTTTTATCAAGAATGTCTCTGTACATTTTTCCACTCATCCTTCCTTCAATTATTTGAAGTTTGCCAGTACCATATGCTGAAAACAGCCCCACACCATGATGTTCCCACCTCCAAACTTCACTGTTGGTATGGTGTTTTTGGGCTGATGTGCAGTGCCATTTGACCTCCAAACATGATGTGTATTCTGGCATCCAAACAGTTCAATGTTGGTCTCATCTGACCAGACTATATTCTCCCAGTATTACACAGGCTTGTCTAAATGTTGTGCAGCAAACCTTAAAGGAGCTTCAACATGCTGTTTCTTCAGCAGTGGAGTCTTGCGTGGTGAGCGTGCATACAGGCCATGGTGGTTCAGTGCATTAATTATTGTTTTATTTGAAACAAACGTACCTGCTAATTCCAGGTCTTTCTGAAGCTCTCCACAAGTGGTCCTTGGCTCTTGGACAACTCTTCTGATAATTCTTTTCACTCCTCTGTCAGAAATCTTGTGAGGAGCACCTGGTCGTGGTCAGTTTATGGTGAAATAATGTTCTTTCCACTTCTGAATTATGGCCCCAACAGTGCTCACTGGAACCTTCAGAAGTTTAGACATTCTTCTGTAACCGATGCCATCATTATGCTTTGCAACAATAAGGTTGTGAAGGTCTTGAGAGAGCTCTTTACTTTTACCCATCATCAGACGGTTCTTGTGTGATACATGGCCATCATTTGGGACTGAACCAGCTGATATTAACTTGCACTGACAAGGGGCAGGCTTGCTTTCTAATTACTGAGAGAGTTCAGCTGGTGTCTTGGCTTTCCATGCCTTTTTACACCTCCCTTTCTTCATGTGTTCAATACTTTTTCCCTGTGCCATTCCACATTATTACAAATAACTTCATTTCTGGACATTTATGGTTTGATTTCTTTGTATGTATGGATCACTTGGGTTGTTACCGACATCTGGTGAAAATTTCATGTCATTAGCACCTCTAGTAATATATTTACTGAGAAAAATGTTGACTCGTTCAATACTTATTTTACCTGCTGTATTTAATGTGACGTTTTTCTCTATGGGTCAAACCCTGAACATCATTAACAATCTTACGTAATTTTTGCAAGATCACGCAGAGTAGGTTTTGTGAATGCCTCAGCTTCTACCACATCAAATTTTAATTCAATATTTCTAAAACCTACCAAGTTCAAAGCCATTTACGGTTTTCAAAGGTTGAGTAGACGTGGCAACCATCATAAAATAAGTTAATGCCAATAGTTCATGAGTTGTAGCTGTACAACCAGATTATTTTAGAGTTTTAGTGAAACTCTCACAGTCTCATGACCAAAAATTCCTTCTTAGTCTTGAGATATTTTGGTACCAGACAGACACACAAAGACACAGACAGAAAACTTTGTTGCCCACTAAATATTGTTTCACATTCACCACTGTAAACCTGCAATTCCCCTTCTTAATAATTGTACAGATGTGTTAAATATGGTAGGAAAGCTCAGAGGAAGTGATGGATGTTATAATTTCTCTGCTCTTTTGTTGTTTTTTCTGTTTGCCAACTTGAACTAAAATGATAAATTTTATTGGTATTACGCTGTAAAAAGAAAGAGTTCTTTTAAGTCTCCGTCTCTCTGCAGAGTTCCTGCAGTCTCGTGTGGAGGTTCCCATGTTTGGAATCGTCACAGGAGGAGCCATGGCCTTCATGGCCCTCCTCATCCTCAGCCTGATCGTCCTCTGCCTTATGCACAAAAACAAGAGCAAGTCCATCGGTGAGAATCATGTTTCCTTCTACAGAACAAGCTGGGAAACGTTTTGTAGCGTGGAACGTTGTCAGCAGAACCTAAAACACTTCCTTGTGTTTCAGACGAGCCAGTGGAGATTCTGATGACTACAAAAAGGTAAAAAAAAAAATCAGATTGTTCATTAATATTCGACAGAGGAAGTGACACCGAACGATGAGGCAGATTAAATAGTCAGTAGGAGAAATAAATCTAGACACACAGTTTCTTTTAACTTTTAAGACTGAATAATGCACTTTGAGTTTTCTTTAGAAAGTCTCCCTTTCAGAGAAACTAAAAAGTTTATCATTATTAGTCCAACTAACCAGCTGTTTCTGCCATAATTAAACAAATAAATTATAATTTTGTTGTCTTTATATATAAAAAATGTGTTTCCATGCATTGTTAAACTGTTGTTTATGTTATCACAATGCAGTTTAGTGCCTCTCAGACTAAATGCTTGACAGTGACAAGTTTGGTAAAACTATAATTTACTAAAAAGCTATTTAACCCCAACATCAGGGGTGTTGAGCTCAATTAAACGAAGGAGACAAAAATCAAAACTTGCTCCAAGCCTAGGGCCAATTTCTGTCAATATTTAATGAATAAATGTCATATAACAAATTATTCTTATAGATTTACAAATTACCTTTTTCAAAATATGTTTTATATAGTAAATAGAGAATGCATCACCCAACAAATAAAGAAAAAATATGAAATTTCATCATTAGCATTCATTTCTTATGCTTTACTCTCTATCAACAAATTTTTCATGTATTATATTCTGAAGATACATTTTATCACAATCCAGCAAAGCAGGTACAAAAAGACTAAACTCACTAAAGATCAAATTATTTTATTTTAAAAATCAGAACATAATACAGAAAAAGACAAAGATGATTTTCTGTTGCTCTTTTCACACCAAAATCAAAGATTACAGTAAATTTCAAACTTAGTTTTCTTGCATTGAATGTCAGTGTCAATGTCAACTTTATTTATAAAGCACTTAAACAAATAGCAGTCAACTGCACCACACTGTACAGCATTCATACAACAACTGATAAAAACATATTGAAGTAAAAAAATTAATTAAAGACAAGACACATAGATTACAATGTAAACCCTTATAAAAAATGTCAGAGAATAAAAATAATTTTCAGAAGAGATTTGAAGTGTTCCAGATTATGGGCAGATCTAATATTAAATGGTAAGTTGTTGCACAAATTAGGAGCACCAGTCTCCTCTGCCTTTCAGTCTGGTTCTGGGAACATGTAAAAGCAGTTTATTATTTGACCCAAGTGTTCTAGAAGAGGAACAGTCATGCAGAAGGTTCTGAAGATAAGCTGGGCCAGGCCATTTGACAAACCATTTTGTCAGTAATAAAACCTGTAGAGTCTTGAACAGGCCCTCAAAATATTTGACAACAAGACACCATCATTKTCAGATTGTGCAGAAACATAACTTCTTTTCTTTTGAGAATTTTAGTTTTCTCAAAWATGGAAACAGTGTATAAAATTTTAAACGGTTTAGTACCAATCTGTTTGCAAAAATTTGTTTATTATCGTGCAGCTGTTTCTTTGTGATAAATTAGCACATCCAGGCAGAACTGTGAAGTTCCTGCTCAACGCTCAGCCTTTGGTCAAGCAGCTTTTTTGGTTAAAGCCATCGCTCAGTGGAACGCTGCTCCTGATCAAGTAAAAACCTGTAGTTCTTTTATTAGTTTTAAAAATAATCTTTAAAAAATATCTTAAATCTACCCAATGTTGCAATAGTTGAATTGCACTGGGTAATTGATTTTAGAGTTGCTTCTGGTTGTGTGGGTTGGAGGGTGGGGTGGAAATAGACATGATTTTATGTTTGGAGAGTGGGGTGGGGTGTTTTATGTATTTTTTAATAACAAAATGTTTTATTTTATATTATTTTTACTTTTCTGTTTTTTTCCTCTCTTTTTTCTATTTTATTGTTGGATGTTGTTTTGTGTTTACTGTTTGATGGGGCTACAGATGTAGCCTTAGGCTAAATCTGGTGCAATGCATCAAATTATGTTTTATCGCACACTGTCCCGAACAAATAAAACCATTCATTCATTTAAAAACCAATAAAAGAATTTTGAATTTCATGCGATAGGAAACTTGAAAGTATTTCACATTCAAAATTTTAGCTTTGGGGCCGCATAAAATGTTAATGAAGGCCATATCGGGCCCACAGGCCTTGAGTTGGACACATGTGCCCTATATAATGTTTATTAAAACCAAYCTGTTAATTGTAGGGTGTAAAAATCCCTTTGATTCACTGTTTAAGAGCAACACAAACCTTAAATGACACCAAACATACAGCAGGTAATATAAGTATTGAACACGTCACCATTTTTCTCAGTAAATATATTACTAGAGGTGCTAATGACATGAAATTTTCA
>NW_013952504.1:10148-12889 GCF_001266775.1 Austrofundulus limnaeus | reverse complement strand
ACATCTGGTGAAAACTTCATGTCATTAGCACCTCTAGTAATATATTTACTGAGAAAAATGTTGACGGTCAATACTTATTTTACCCGCTGTATATAAATGAGACTTCTCTCTGACCCGTCACAAACAATGTCTGGGTATTTTGGCTCACCTTCCTGCTGCGTCTCGTTCTTCCTCCATTAGCAGAGTGGAAGGGAAACACTGATGAAAGCCCTTTTATGCGCTCAGGAAAACTACAAGCCTCTGCAGATCAATAACACCTCTGATCCAAGTTTGATATCTCTTGATATTATCCACACAGTGAGTCAGCGAACCTGAAGACTGACAAAACAGATAAGATCCACATCCGCCGAGAGAACATGTCTCTGCCTTCCAACATTCAGCTCTACGACCTCAGCACCCTGAGGCGATGTAAGTTTCATCCAGTTCAACAACACAAAGAGGTGCAAACAACAAAGAACTGACATCTGCACACATGAAACATATATACAGAGCATAAAGACAAGCGTTGAGAACACAAGAAACATTTCAAGCCAAAAACAGTGAGGTCATGATTTATTTATCAAATATAACATTATGACAATCAAACAGATAAGTTAATACGTTTCTCACAGTAAAACGACAAAAGAAAGCAACAACTAATTCATTAGTGATTTGTTGTATGTTGCTTTTTATTTTTACTTTTTAAAAGCTCTATATATTTCACTTTGTAAAACCTACACCTTCTGAAAATAATCATCTAATTCATTTTTTTCACAAAACACAAAAAACTGAACCAAATATTTAACATGTGACACTTTTTGATTGTTATTATTTTTGCCAAATAATGCCTTAGCCAATTATTTTAGGAAGGTGACGATCTGCAGCCTCTGTGATTCAGTTTCATAGCAAAACCTCTGAATCAGTTTTAGAAATAATCAGTGTTTTTTGTTGGTAGAAAGATGTTACAATGAAACATTTTGAGTTTGCATTCATTATTAAAGTTAACAAAGACAAAATAGTTTTATTGTTTCTGTATTTATGACTAAATCACAAATGTTAATGAATTATTATAATCTTTAAMCCACTGGTGGCACTCAGGAGCCCTTTAGCAATACTTATACTTATGATGAAGCTGCAGATATTTTGCTTGTTTACAAACGGTTCTGAATGCAGCAGCCTTATTTCTAACCGGCACAAGTAAAAGAGAACATATTACTCCTGTTCTAGCATCTCTTCACTGGCTTCCAGTTCATTTCAGAATTCACTTTAAGATCCTCCTGTATGTATTTAAAGGCCTAAACAACTCTGCCCCCTCTTACCTCTCAGATCTAGTGCATCCACTTGTCTCTCAGCGCTCTGGTCAGCTGCTTCTGAAGGTTCCTAACTCTCGTCTTAAACTGAGAGGTGACAGATCGTTTTCTGTAGCAGGTCCAAAACTGTGGAATGATCTACCACTACATGTCAGACAGTCTATAGTCTACAGTCGATAGTCATATATATATATATAAATGTGTGTGTGTGTTTGTGTGGCAACTTGTTCTACTCAACTGAGTAAAGGTAACATATTTCATTTATATTTACAAAATGTTTTAAAGTAAATCTGCTACATCAGTTTTTTGAGTGCTTTATTGGTTGTGAGCTGTTGCCCTGTTTGGACGCCATTTTTGGTCCCCTACAGTGTCACGGGTGCACGCAGTGGACAGGATAGGCAGAGCTCAGTCTAGTGTCGTTTAACTCTATGACCCAACTTCATTTCCCTCAAACTGTCTCCACGTAGTGTTTTGTTATGTGTCTGATTCATCCCTGCATTGTGTCTTTTAGCTCGAGGAGCTGCCCAGAGGAACAGAGTGGGAGAGGAGAAAAAAGGAGATGAGGACGAGGAAGATCTGTCTTTAATCTACGCAGCGAGAGGTCAGAAAAGTAACTCTGAATCTGTTGTGTTTTACACATAAAAAAAACTACATTTCACAGCAGAGGAGCAGCTTAAAGTACAAATGGGATTTGCTTCCAGGTTTTGCCAGATACCCGATGGTGGGCTACATCTATAAAGTGAACAGCACAAGCAGTGAGGAGATCTGGCTCTGACGGACCTCAGAGGAACACATCTACTGTATGTGCATGATTCATTGTTAATGCAGCTGTCTCAAAGGAAAAACACAAACAACTGCCACAAACATTTAGCCAGTAACCATCACCTTCAAGCTGGAGTCTCAGAAAACGTCTTACTTTTAAAGCTTGGACATTGTTTTATTATCTACAGGAAAAATACAAAAAAACAAAAAACCTGTTTGCACTGCTGACATGCCTCAACCATTTAAAGTCTGTCGAATCATTTTCTGTCCCCATGTCCTGTTTCTTATAAATGCATTTATTGTTCGATGCTAACAGCAGAATGTCCCATGTTGCTCTGGAATAAAGTGAAGCATAAATATAAACTGTATTATTGTTTATGGACATGCAACATGTCTTGTACTGTATATTTGTATGCATATGTATATGTGTATAAAAGAGGAGTCTAATAAAGAGGATGATGAGATTGTATGCAAAAAAAAAAAAAAAAAGCTAAACATGCATTCTGTTGCTCACCAGGGGGCGCTCTACAGTGGCTTTTTAACCTGGTGAACATGGATCATGTGAGTTATGAGTTAAATTAAAAACGTTAGTGAGTGGGGAGGGGAATGGCTTTCTTGATTAAAAGCAGGTGCAGGAGTTGTGTGTGTGTGTGTGTGTGTGTGTGTGTGTGTGTGTGTGTGTGTGTGTGT
>NW_013952504.1:7374-9027 GCF_001266775.1 Austrofundulus limnaeus | reverse complement strand
CACACACACACACACACACACACACACACACACACACACACACACACACACACACACACACAGGGGGATGGGTGTGGAGGAGGCATTTAAAACATATGGGGACTTGAAATATTCATGTGAACAAGCGTGGTTGTGTTTGTTTCTTTGTTGTACCAGATGGAGCGGCTCATTACCGCCACGCACTTCCCAGAACAACTGCAGTCGTTTGCGTTAAACCCAACACTTTATCTTCATAATCAATGTTTTTAACCTTCCTACTGGCGCTCGGGGTTTGATGGGGAAATAGAGAATGGAAACAGCGGGGAGGAGAAAACTTAATTCATAGTTATTTGGTTGCATTCAAACTCTCATTTAACTTAAATATCAAATCCATTGAGTTTAAACCTTGAAGTGACGACTCGTTGAGGATTTATTTGTAGCAAATGCACAAATTATTCTATTTTTTCTTCAATTAAACTCACAAAAACAGTGTTATCACTATAATAATTACTCCACAACTATAAATACAAGCCCTGAAATTCTGGTGTTGCTCATGCTGAACAACTACAGTTTGTGTTGAACATAGCTGGAACTGGTGAGACCCACGACAAACCAATCAGAGTTACTTCCTTTACACTCAAACAGAAGGAGACGCTTCGACAGCAGCCAGAAACTGGATGCTTTAACAGCTGAAACACAGCAACACTGCTTTCAGGTCAGTACTGTTTTAATATGTGGGATCATTAATATACAAATGTACCTTTTATTTCTTTTAGATAATTTTGAAAATGCTTTTGTTTACCTCGTAACCCATAAACCCATAAAACAATGTTTTTTCTTTTTAGTTTTTACAAGTCATTAAAAGCTGGAGTTTGTCTATATTTAATTACTTTTATTGATCGTGTGGTAAAAGCTACCAAAAAGGTTGTCGTTGATTGCGAGCTGACTGTGGTTTAGTCGAATAAAATGGTTGACGAGACGCAGAAAATGGCTGCCTTCCATTTATTAATTTTTTTCTTGCAGTGTGTTTTCTGTTGCTCGTGTCAAACTCAAAGTGTTTCCTTATTTCATCATAAAGCATCCAGAAGCTCGCTCATCATGAAGTGTCACTTGCTGATTCTTTGGACTCTGGCAGGTAGGTCTTCCTAATCACTTTAGTTCCTAATGATGGAGAACTGAGAGCTAAAATTTAGTTTTAAAGCAGTAGTGGGTTCGATCTGACATCAAGAAACCATCTTAACACACTTATTAGGACAATAAATCTTTATTCAGTTCAGTTATTTCTAAGGAGATGATTGGCCAAAGCAAAATGAGGCTTTAGCTCAACAACCTGGAGATAAGATGTAATATTAAGGGACTGGAAATAATTAAATTAATTTAACATGCTCACCTCTTTGAAGAAGTTGCGTATTTTTAAAGATGTACAAACATCTTTAAAAAAAACTGGAGTATGCCTCAGGTACAGCTGCTGTGCTGCCAGTCACGTCTGAGATATTCACTCAGGACAAAATCYCTGTAACTCCACACCCGTCTTTAAACAACACCACAGAATTAAAGTTTAAATAAAATCTGGGTTTTAGCATTAGATTGCTTCCACTTTAGCATCTTAATTCTTGTCTTGGCTTATAGCTGGGGTTAAAGTTTAAGGCTACGTATATATACATACATATATAT
>NW_013952504.1:5572-7009 GCF_001266775.1 Austrofundulus limnaeus | reverse complement strand
TATATATATAAATCAAATACATGTTTATGCAGGTTGTTAGTATTACAATTTGTAGTTATTGCAGAGGAATGAGAAGGTAACAACAGCAGCATAATCAACAACTTTAGGAAAACCCTGARGACTGCAGAATCTGCCTGTTTTTAACTCCATCAGTTGTTTCTTGTGTTCTGACTCATTTCCCACAGCATGATGCTGCCCTCACCGTACCTCACAATAATATGAACGTGTTCCTCTTAGATGAAAAACACCATTTGATTTACAAATGTTTTTTTCTTAATCATTTAAAAGTTCACTTTTGTTATTTTTCACCTCTTACTACGAGTTTTAATTAAGCTTTATGTAACTAAAACAAAAGCTTCTTTCACGTATTTGATAAGATTCCTAAATGTCTTAAAAGAAACTACAACCTGTTTTTTTCCTGACTTTAGCATCAACTCTTGCCACTTTAACCCAGCTTTATAGAGGCTACTTTACTGGGCTAAACTGTGGAGAACAGCTCCTCTTCTCATCTGTGAAGAAATGCGATGTTTAAATTGGACAACAACGATTCAATGAATTCTTTCTTAACKACTAATGAAGGTCATATAGAAGCATCAAATTTAAAAAAATGCTTGCTTCAAAAGAGATGGACACATGCACAGATTTATATTGTGTTTTATCCTGATTAAAAACAGTAAATATTTAACACTAGAAAAACACCAGATGATTCATTAATATAATTTAAATGCATTTTTCCTTCCTAATGACCATATTTCTCCTTACATCTTAAAGACCCAAACCTTGTTGTTGTTGTTGTTGTTGTTGTTGTTGTTGTTGTATGTGATTAAATGGCTACCCAGTTTTTTTAAAATATTCTTCTTTTTCCCTGCAGTTTATGTCAGCTGTCAGCTGTCTTCAGACAGTAAGAAAACTAGCCTAACTTCTTTTAGTTGTCTTCCTGAGCAGGAGACATGTTGCATTTAATTTGCATTACAGTTAAAAATAACATATTTCTTAAAATATAACAGAGCACTTTTTGTGTTTAATTGAATTGAATTTTTTTCGCAGTGAGTATAGATGTGATCGAGCTGGGAGATGGGATTAAGCTGATTTGTAAAAGCACTGACGGCAGCAATAAAAAAATGTATGTTACTGGAAAGGGTATTACCGTTGAACAAGATAACCTGACATTACCTTACGAAGACAGCAACAGTGGAGAGTACGGGTGCAACGACAAACCAGGAATTTATGTGAAATTTCGCAGTAAGTGTTCAGTAGTGTTTGTTTTTAAGCAATTTTGGGATAAAATCTCACTTTGGTTGCATTAATATGAACTTTGTTTGACATGTTTTTAAAGAAAATTCAACCTTAAGACCAGTGTTGTATAAAGTACCACAAAGTGATATTTGAGTAAAAGTACAAGTATCTTACCAAAAAATACTTTGGTAAAAGTTAAAG
>NW_013952504.1:1770-3723 GCF_001266775.1 Austrofundulus limnaeus | reverse complement strand
ATCCATCCATCCATCCATCCATCCATCCATCATCCATCCATCCATCCACCCATCCATCCATCCACCCACTCATCCATCCATCCATCATCCATCCACCCATCCATCCATCCACCCATCCATCCATCCATCCATCCATCCATCCATCCATCCATCCATCCATCCATCCATCCAGCTCCTTGCCTCTGCTCTACAGGGGTGTCAAACTTACAAAAGGGGGACAAAATTTCAAACTTGGTCGAAGACAACGACCATGCTCTGTCGATATTTACTGAAAAAACAAATAATAGTTTAAATGTTATCTAACAAATTATTCGTGTAGAATTTACCTTTTCCATTTTAAATTATGTAACATTTAGAACAAACAAACTAATGAATGAATGACATTTAGAAAACATCATTATAATTAGTTTTATCTGCCTTGCTCTCTATGAACTACTTTGTCATTTATTATTTCCTAAACATACATTTTGTCACAATCCAGCAAATCAGTTAGAAAAATTACCCCCTACTAAAAATTCAATTATATAACTTGTAAAAATAAAGCTATTTTACATTTAAAACAATTCAGGGCCAGATAAAATGTTAATGAGGGCCAGATTTGGCCCGTGGGCCTTGAGTTTTAGTGCTCTACACTTCAACTGTTTTCTTTAATAACAGTGGGCTGGAGCTCATACATAAGCTGAGGTCAACATAAAAAAAAAAAGAAAAAAGAAAACTTTGCGAAATTAGTTAAACAAAGTGTTGTTAACCGACAATAAATAAACTGGTTCCAGTCTTCTCACATAAACCCTGATTAGCGAGTGAATTCAGTAAAATCTTACTAAAACTAAAACTTTTGCATAAATCTTCTGTTGTTCTGAGAATAACTTGGGTTTTATGCCATCATGTTGGTTTAGCTTCATGCTCGTTATTATTATTATTAATTTTATTAATGACTCTTAAAGTGTACATAACAAGAAAATAGGACTTCTTGCTTTTTTGTAACCATTTTTGTGTTTAAATTCCTAAACATTAATTAAATGTTTTCACAGAACAATTGCCTAAAATGACACGAAAACAACTTTTTATCACTTTTCGTAAACCTTTAAAAATCAAAACTCGAATGCAAAAAGGCTCGATTCAGCTGACCCCTTTAATCAAAACGTCTGATTATATCAGGAAACTATGATTATTTCATCATCATGTGAGCTAACAGTTTGTATATTCAGATCTTTATTTTTACTTTGTTCTCAATAATAAAAAAAACGTTAAACTATCTAGTATCTGAAAGTATCTATGTTAGAAGAATCTTCATAAACTCAACATATTAGATCCCATCACAGTGTTTTATAAAGCAGCTCTTCGTTTTCTTCATGTTCAGGTAACCTGCCAACAGCATGTTTATTTATAGAAAACACACTCAGAATTAACAGATCACGTTTATGATTGGCAGGCAGCTATGACAGCTACTATATATTTTGTTGTGACTTCATACTTAAAAAAAGGGACAAAAAAGTTTCAGATGATTTAAGAGTGTCTGTGTTGATGCTTAGTGTTTCTATTTGGAGCTCTTATTGTGAAGGACTGAAGGAAGTAAGTGGGAAAACTAAAAACCTCACATCGACGTGTTGATGAAAAATGTGTTGCTTTTGGAGTTTATGGAGTAAAAACTAAACCCATAATCCTCGGCTGCCTAAATGATAAAAACTAGGACAAAGCTGTCGTACACGTTTTGTAATTTTAATCTCAAAACTCCGAAACAAACAAAAATCATTTTCCTGGATCTTTTTTTTCTAAGTGGCTCCAGCTCATCACAGAAAACTGTCAATAACCATGACTGAAGAGAATCAAAACAAATAAAACATCAAATCTGTAAAGAACCATCTACACTGCAAAAAATGCCCATCTTACCAAGTTTTAAAACCTTATATCAGCCAAAAAGCCTTTTTGATCTTGTTTTGAGACTGATTTACT
>NW_013952504.1:0-1424 GCF_001266775.1 Austrofundulus limnaeus | reverse complement strand
TAGTAAATCAGTCTCAAAACATAATCAAAAAGACTTTTTGGCTGGACATAAGGTTTTAAAACTTGGTAAGATGGGCATTTTTTGCAGTGTAAAAGATGTTCTGTTTTTCAGATTTAAATTGAAACCGAGCATCTCGATGGGAGGAGGTTGTTTGTTTATTGTTGTTTTCTGTCCTCAGGGTCTGACAGACAGAATCGAATTCCTAATGAAGCAAGCGGCAGCGGCAGCGGCCCCTACCAGGTAAGTAAAAACAGGAAGAGTTTTACTTGAAGGTGTTTCAATTACAGCATTTGGAATAAACGAAACAATGTCTTTGTCTCTCCTCTCCTGACTCAGCCACTGATATTCAGACACCCCAAAGAGATTTACGATACGCCGGGAAAATAGTCGTCCTGCTGAAACGAAAGCCCTGCTGGAGGATTTGATCGGACCCCTGCTCCCTGACTCGGGGGGTTTTGTGTAGAGCTTCTTGCTGTACGTGATGCTAAACAATCTGAAATGATTTTCTCATTTATGAAGTCGTCATGATGCTCRTCGTGTTGCTGTTTTGTTAACAAAGTGTGTTAAAGGGCTGGTCAACTGTTTTAGTTTTAGATCAGATTTTCTCATCATTGTTTTCATGTTTAAATGATCTTTCTGGATTAAAACAGATAAATAAGACTCGATGTGTCTGAGTGTAATGATGGTACTGAAGACAGAAAATACAAAGTGACCCAACAATTCATTGTAGTTTCTCTGACTGTACATAGATACTGTAGACAGACAGGACATCCTACTGACTGGACCCCTAATTTAAAGACTGCTGATCATAAATTCAGCAAACTTTAACAGTTTTTTTTTTGTGTAAAGCCCAACAATAATTTGGGACTTTTATAATAATCTATACTGACAAAATACAGACATTTTGATGATGACAAGTAGGTTTATACTGTCTGCCTGTTTATTCATTTTTAATGAGGGATTTTATTTTTATAAAAAAGATTCAGGATATTTTGGGGTTAAAATACTGTAAATTGTAATGCTTTTTATTTCACTTTCCTGTCTTCTTTGTATTTACTCTGCACCGTATCTGTTCCACATCAGTTCAACAATTAGGAAAATGTTTAACCCTCCGATGTTTTTCCAACAGTATATTTTACATTTTCAGGATATTATACGACATACATAAATTTCTCAATTTTCCAAGCATATTTTACATGGTGCACTATAGTTTGGCTGCAACACACGATTCACCAAATCCAGCCATGACGTGACGAGAGCAGACTTAAAACCCTGCATGTCGTTTTCAACAGTTATGTTTAAACGCACATACACGACATCGTAAGTTTGGAAATCAGGTCAAAGAGACAAGAGAGATGCAGCTGTGACTTAACCAGTTAAGGTCTACTGTTTTAGATGTGTGTGTGTGTGTGTGTGTGTGTGTG
>NW_013952503.1:1708944-1709501 GCF_001266775.1 Austrofundulus limnaeus | reverse complement strand
CACATGTGTCGAGTGGTTCATGAGGTATTTTGCAGTCAGTCACACAGATGCAGGCAAAAACCCTGACTTTGCCTCCAGGCAGTAAGATGAGCAGCAAATCAAGGGTTTGATCAAAGCCCTGAGAGAGACAGAGGAGCCTGAAGCTGGATGAGAATCTTGAAGCACAAACACGCAGACTTTAGTCCCGCGGCTCGATGCTTCGTGTCGTTTTTACGCCCCGTAGTTAAAGCAAAGTGCAGAAATGAACCTGCTCAGCGGCGCACGGCTGCAAAGTGTTCAGTCAAAGTTCAGGCTCCACCTCTCAGACTGATCCCGCTCACACCTGCAGGACCGCGGAGCGACACGTCGCTTTCTTTTCCTCCGTCGTAAAAGAAAAGCAGGAGGCGGCGGACTCACCTGGACCAGAGTCATCTGGGAGCCGAGGGCCAGGAGGATTTTCTCCGTCTTGGTTGGGTAGGGGTTGTCTCTGTGCTTGTAGAGCCACTGTTTGAGGGGCCGCGCCATGTCCTGCAGGGCCTGGCGCTTGTGTCGCACTTTGCCTCCGCTGGGACGACCGC
>NW_013952503.1:1706178-1707944 GCF_001266775.1 Austrofundulus limnaeus | reverse complement strand
CATCTGAACAAACATCTATTTTCTATTTTTTACATTTATAATTTTTGAGCAAATTTACATTAAATCTTACTTTTTTTTTTACTTAAACATAAAAAAATAAAGAATCTTTATTTTTATCCAAGTGAGTAATTGTATTTGTTTCTTTAATTGTGCTCACCAGTCTGACAACTGTTTTTTTATTTTTTATTTAGATAAAAACTGAGATCCTGATGGAAAAACGTCAGGATTATTCCTCTATAATAAGCCCCCCACCAGACTGGATCCACATGCTGGACCCCAACAGAACGCCTCACATACCCGCTGCGTCTGTGTCTCATCTCCTGCTTGTCTCTGAAGCTCGGGCTGCTGGACAGCAGGTCTGGATGTTCTCCATCAATGACTTCCAGGTAGTTTCTGCTGCTCATTTCCACCTCTTTGGCCTTCTCCTCAAACAGGACCTGACTGCTCAGCTTGTTAAACAACATGCTGTTCATCTTTGGCTTTTCCTCTCTCCGGAGCACAAACTCAGTAATGTCCAAGGATTGGTCAGAGGGTCCCCCAGTGTCTCCTGTGGAACAAAATAACAACTATTTATAAAAAGCATCAGATATAAATTCAACTTTGTACACAGTTAAACTCCAAACCACATTTAGACAAACCTTTAATAAAAAGTTTTAGTTGAGTGACTGTAAATAATCCACTAATCAGACTCAGTCTGTGTGAACAAGATCACTGATTAAACTTTTTACAAACATGAGAATCTAAACCTCAAAGTTATTTATTTTATTTAACATTAATTTAAAAACGTTTGAGAGCAGAGACACATGAAGTTGGACTGTAAACACTATAAAACCTCCTGAACATGTTCCTCCTCTCTGCCTCCTTTTTGTCTTCAAACAACCTTCAAGTCTTTAGAAATCTGACTTGTTTCTCTGCAGCTTTAATGATGTTTCTGTCAGACTGGCGCGTGGAGAATCCGTCCAAACAGCTGGACAGAAACTGTCCCACTGTCCTTCAAACTGTCCCACTGTCCTTCAAACTGTCCCACTGTCCTTCAAACTGTCCCACTGTCCTTTCACCTGTTCAGCTGTCCTTTGCGGTGCGTTCACTGTCCGAGTTAAAGTCAACATAAAGCTGTCTCCTGTTTTCCTTCAGAATGAAGCGGCTTCATGAGTTCCTTTGATCCACTTTCTGCTCTGAAACATGAAGAACATGTGAACCAGTAGCTCCTTGAGGCTCTGTTACCTTCTTTCCAGCGTCCCTCCTGCGTCTTTCTGCTGTGCTGAACAATAATCCTGCTTCCAGTCGTCCATGCCCCCCCACCCCTCACATGTTCCCCGCCTGAGTCTCTGAGCTCGAACCGCACGGACCGCCGTCTCCTCCTCCGTTTTATCCAGCCGCCTGCCGCCCCGCCCCGGACTCTGAATATCTGCCCCTGCTCATGTTTCCGAGCGTGCAGAGCGAGCCTGCGAACATATGGTTGCTGCTTTAAGCAGGTTCAGGGGCGGCGACCAACACAGGAGAGGAGAGGGAGGACGGCAGCTTCACGAGAGGCGGGAAAGGCTTCAAACGTTGCTCAGGAGCTGTTCATGTAAAATATTATTTATTTAGCTTCGCTCCATTGGAAGTATTGTTGCTCTATAAGATAAAAAGTTATTTTGAATTATTATCAGATATTGTTGAGTCAAAACTACAAGTGGATTTCGATTTCAATTCAGCATAAAACTCATTGACAACTAAAGTCATCTTTAGGGCACTGTACAGGTAGGCCTAAGTAAAAAAAAAAC
>NW_013952503.1:1702934-1705567 GCF_001266775.1 Austrofundulus limnaeus | reverse complement strand
TCTTTAAAGTCGAATGCTTTAATATAAAAAAATTCACATGTATATACTGTAAGTTCTCAGAATTCTTTTTACTTTTATGTAACAGTAGTCTATTGTGGAAGCTCCTAAAAGCACTGGTGCAAATACACGCCTTTGCATTAAATTAGCTAAGTGTATCTCTAAACAACAAGCTTTCCGCATTTAGTTTATATCTTCAGACATATGAAGCAAAAATTAAATTTAAAAATCCATCATATAATGCAATAATTGTTACATTAACTTCAAGTAAATCATTATTAAAAATTACTTTGCAAAATTGAAAAGCAAAGCAGAGAAAGTTGAACTTATAGCTGATTACTCCTGAAGCACCCTCTCATTGACTTCCATTATAAACCTGTCACATTACGGGCTCATGAGTCATCAGTTCTGAGGTCCTCAGCTGTGTGCTCCTTTGGGGTTTATCCAGGGTACTTATTCAAAGGACATGACTAAGCAGCAAGAACCATATGAAGGGTTTGGGCTCTGTGTAATTATTGTTTATTTGTGCTTATTTTCATTTAACGAGGGAAGTTGACTTTTACTAAGAGCTTGCACAAACATGCRATGAATGGCCCAGTCATGTAATCATGTTAAAGTCAGGGATGGTTTATTTGCTTTGGTTTAACTTGATAATGTAAGTTTAAATTCTCACCTGAGGTGAACTTCTGTTTCCTCCTTTGACCTTATTGCTGGGGCTCGGCACAACCTTTTCTCTCGTTAATCTAAATCTTGGACTTTGGCTCCCCAGGCCCTCTGCCTGTTGTCCTCTGTGGGCGAACAAAGAGGTTCAACAGGTAGGAGCCCAACATTAATCATGATGTCCCAACTCCAAAGGGATCAGTGGCAGGGACTCTGCAGGGAGAGGAGCGGCTCTGTTTCATCTCAAGCTGGAGTTCATGAATCATCCTTGCATCTGCTTTTTTGTTATTTTTTTCATAGCTTGTTGAAGCTCCATCAGTAATGAGAATTGATGTCTGGCACCATCGCCCTTATGTAAACAGACATTGAATATCTTCTGAGAAGCAGATATCCAACATGCTCTGGGACTTCATATGTTACAGTAGGATTTATTTTCCAAGCGCTCAACTAATGGTTAAAAAATGCACAACACTTGACTCTCTAGAAACTCTCAAGATGAGTGTATTGCTTTGGCCTGTTGTGTTGAAGAAATACTTTAGTGAAAAGACAAAGTTCTCAATCTGTCAATATACAGTCATGAGGAATATGGGCTGTGGCTGAAAGAAAACGATTCCAGAATGGGCTGGACTACTCTAGTAACTGACCAGGCATCAAAACCTCATGATACCTGAACTTCTTATTAAAGTCTGACATACAGTATACTTTAGTATCCACTGTTTTAAAGGTTTGTTTCCATGTTCTTGAGCATGAACTGTTGTAGCCACAAGAATGAACTGTAATCAAAATCTAGAGCAGAGTTTTTCTGCCAGTTTTTCTATTTTGGTACAGTTATTGACAGTAAACTGACATTTGAAGCAAATTGTGAAGTTGTCTATAGTAAAGGGAACCAGCACCTGTTCTGTCTCAGAAAACTGTCATCCTTTAGCACCGACAAAACCCTATTGGCTCTGTTTTACCTTTTTTTTTATCCTTTTGCTTTGTGGAATCAGGAATCATTCTCTGAAAAACAAGAACTACCTGAACCAAATAGTGAAGTGATCCAGTAAGCTGACAGGAGAGACACAAATGAATCCATAATTCCTGTACACCAGGCAGGTCCTGAAATTATCTGGATCCATTAAACAAAACATATCTCTGCAGTGCACTTTCAGGCTCTTTTCATCAGGACACAGGTATTTAGTGCCAAAATGTAAAACTAAGTGTTTTAAAACCAAATTTCTCCCTAAGCATACACTGTAACCCAAATAAGTTCACAGAACTCAAAATTTATTTTGAAACAAATTACACAAAAATATTTTAGTGGTGTTTTTAAATGTTTTCTGTTTACATAAAATAAAAATTGCATGTGCAGTTGCCTTAAATTATCTCAACGTTATCTTATAAATATAGATTTTTCTCAACTTATGATTAGGGAGTAGTTCCCTCAAATTTTTCAATATTTTCAACTTATAAAATGCTGGAAATACACTCAAACTTTCCTATATTTTCAACTCATAACAGTGCACATGCATCAAGCAAAATATTGTAGCATGACACCTCACAGCTACAGAGAGAGTAACTGTGTCTCTTGTTGTAATTCAAGACTTCACCACCAGATGGCATATTTGAAGAACGTTTATTGGATTCTTTTTTTTTTCTTCTTCGATTCTTCTTCATGAACAACACAGACAAAATGAAACTCACAGGTCTTATTAATGACTAGGCCTACCACTCTCACTTACGGTTACTTCTGCTGATTGGTTTAACATAAGTTAACAAATAATGAACACACAAATTAGAGTAACACAACAGACTAACTGCTGAACAGACAATATTAAACAATTCCGTAAAATGATTTAACAACAACAAACATGAATTCTACCCACAATCCTCCACTGCAGTCACATTTCAAACAGCCAAACACGGCAGAATGCTACAATATGCATTCCCTGTTCCCTGACAACTAAATATCACCTACATTATGCCATCAAACTATT
>NW_013952503.1:1688631-1701934 GCF_001266775.1 Austrofundulus limnaeus | reverse complement strand
GTTCACAGCTGTGCAGCTGGGAGCACGTGCCATTTCATCACTGTCTGCTGTTTGAGGAACTTGGCATCTTCAAGCATCTTTACCAGGCGTTTTCACCTGACTGCACATGAATACAACTGCCTGTTGACTACCAACATCCTCTTCTTTCCAGGTTAGTAGAACTGCAACCACCGAGGGGTCAGGCAAGTTTTAAGTCATCTAAATAAAAACTGAAAAGTACTGAACATCATCACATCGTACTTCAAAGAAGGAAGAGGAGAGAGACAGTAAATCAGTTTAAAAGAAAATAAAACTTCAAAAGTGTTTCTTCAAAAAATGTGGTTACCTTATGAAGCTATTCAGAGTAGTTTTTTTTCCTTTTGGTAACTTTAATAAAATCAGAGTGATGGGCTCCAAGATTTCTAATTTCCACTTAATTTTAAGTTGAGGTAAAGAACGAAAAGCTACGATCTGCTAAACTGGCTAACAGTCACGTTCTGAACCCAGGCCATCCTTCTTACATTAACTACAGCTGACATGAACGTATTTCATCTTAAAGCCTCCTCTGACTGCCTTTTTAGGCTCTGCACAACTCAATGAATGTGACAGATTGTTCAAATTCAGTTATTATTTCTTGGGGCACAAATAATGACTTTTTATGTTTACATGTTTCTACAATTTCTAAGCTTCTTTAAAAAAAGCCTGATGCTTGACATAGTTTCCATGAGTGCACAGTAACCCACAGCTGTCATCATTTATAGTTAATCATTATACGTTTACACTCACAGTCTTGATATAATACTGAGATGGTACAATGTTTGGTAATTCAGTCATTCCAGCTTCTTTACACTACATAGATGAAGAATATCAGGATTTATTAGCACTGTAAAGAAAGGGTTAAAGCCCCACTGAGAAACCCAAGTGTTTGACAGGAGACAAGAGATCATCTGAGGACAGGAAACAGAAAGGGAGGCAGGTCAGGCCTGTCATGACACACGAGTGTCGCTCCAGCAGACCTGATGGTGTAAAAGGCGCTGTATTGAAGTAAGAGCTAATTTATGACTGTGAACAAAAACTGTGATTCAAGTCTCGAGCCTCAGCTGCCAGAGAGTGGCGGCTGCATGTTTAGAGGAGCTGTGAGGGGCCGTTGTGCACATGCATGTTTACTATGGCAGCATAACAAGTAAACCATGCTGTTCTCTGCAACAGTTTATTTAATACATTAGAAAATGTTCATTAGAAACTCCTAATGTTTAGAAAGCGCTTTTACTTTTCATTAGTTTATTTATAATGCTGCTAAATGGTGAAAATATTTGGTATTAATTTTTTTAAAGGAGTGGTTTCGTTTGAAAACAAGTTAATGTACACAACATGCAGACTGTCAAAGAACCCACTGTGACAGGAAACATCCCTACAGCCTGAAATGTGGACATTACACACAGAAGAACAGTGTGGTTCCATCCATCACTCTCACCCATGTGAACCACTGAGCCTGAAGACGGTGAAGGTTAGGCCAACAGTGGGTCACACCGGTGCAGATACAGCATCAGGGATCTCCCTCCACTTTTTCCATCCCTCCCATGACAGGATGAGAAGTGTTGGATCCTGGATGGTGACCAGGAAGGCCAGAGTCGGACATAATTGCTGCTCCTGCCAAGGCGAGGAGGCCTAACCTTTAATTTGGCTTGAATAATGTCCCAGTGTTGGACGAGGAGCCAACAAAATAAAAGGCAGTTTCTTTTTTCAGAGGGTTTGTGGCACAACTAATACACTCAACTGTGGCTCTGTGACAAACAAACTTGAGGGCTGAGCTCCTAAACTCATTCTGCTACTTCCTCTCAGACGAGACAAGCAGTTTGTTTGTCAAGGCAGTTAGGAGTCATCTGGGTCCAAAAAACATATCTGTCGTGTGTTTTTTGGGTTGTGTTTTGTGGTTCTTATTGTTTTAGTTTATTCCGTGGTTACTTGTTTTTGTATTCATAATTTCTAGTGTTTCAGTTCCTCAATGTCCCTCTGTGCCATTTTTTATTTCTTCCTGTTTGCTCTTGTGTTTCCCCAGTCTATCAGTCACACTCACCTGTTGCCACTTACCAATTAACCCACGATCTCATTAACCCTTTCCTTTATACTCAGTCTCTTGTCACTTATCCATCAGTTTTGCATCGTCTTCACTTCATCTCATGAGTCCTTTCATTGTTTCCCACATGGTAAATGGACTGAAATACAGTGCTTTACACTTCAGACATTCACCCATTCACACACTGATGAAAGTAAGCTACACTGTAGCCACAGCTGCCCTGGAGGACATAGACAGAGGCGAGGCTGCCATGTACCGGTGCCACAGGTCCCTCTGACCACCACAAGTAGGCAGGCAGACAAGGCAGGTGAAGTGTCTTGCACAAGGACATGACGACTGAGGCGGCTGGAACGGGGGATCGAACCAACAACTTTCTGGTCACAGGACGACTCCCCTAATTATTCCGTTAAAGCATAGTAGCTGAAAATGACATGCAGGGTTTTAGTCTGCTCTTTTCACAATATAACTGTGTTTGAATTGTGTTGTATTTTTTCCTAGTTAAATTGTAGTGCACCAGGTAAATACGCACTCTTGGAAAATTAGGAAATTTAGGTATGTAATATGTAACCAGGGTAATTTTTCTAATTTTTCTAGTTATTGTTTTTGCCCCTTCCTCTCTATTCAACTGATTCTGAAAATTTAAAATTCAATTTACATTTTACATTTTATTGGATTATTTTTTAAATTTTTTTAGACAATTAATTTAAAAATAGTTTTTTCCCTCTTCCTTTAACCTTCTTCCACTTGCCATCCTGTGCATGAGTTCTGTTTCATTCCTTTCTGACTGCCAGTGGCAGTTAAACAAAGTAGATATGTCCTCTCCCACTCTGCGCAGGTCAAGATTTAATGTAAACAAAGTCGCTCACGTGACACACTCACCTGAGCGTGAGTCTATAAATAGCACGCAGGTGGTTATGTTCAGTCTCTTTGATAGTCTCGCAGTTTACCTGGCGTGCTTCGCAGGTTAATCGCTCCCGTAAAGGGCTCAACACACGGGCAGCGACAAACTACAGCGATTAACGGCTGTCATCGTAGCCAGGGTGAAACCTGACACATGGGACGCAATAGCGATCGCAGCGTTGCGAATCGCGCTCTCAGATCGCTTGTCTTCACAAAATTTGATTGGTTCTTGACTCTGAAGGCGGGTGTGCATTACAGACGTGTAAACTAAACAAATCTTGCGATGCTAATGATATTGAAAAACAAACACACATCAAGATACAGTTTTATGAGGAAAAACTTACCATAAACTTCACCCTTCACCCTGGTGCCATTAAATTCCCACAAAGCTTTTTAGTAATCACTTGGTGAAAGTGTTAGCTAACGGCAGTGTGTAGCATACTCTCCTCTCATTGGTCATTCAATGAAATCCTCGCTGATTGGTTTACGCTAAGCGACAGCGACAAAAGTTCAACATTTTTCAACTTTCATATGTCGCGTCGCAAGCTCGCGTGTGCACGTCTATGTGTACGAGTGCGAAATTTTACATGCACTATTTTCGCTGGTCGCTTGGCTGGAGGAGGGCAAGCGATTCTTGCCTCACCGCACAGGCTCCATAGGAAATGAATGGAGAGCGAGCGATGTCGCCTCCCGTGTGTCGAGCCCTTAAGTCTGTGTTTTGGATCTTATCGCTTCTGCAGGTCTTGAGAGGTAAGCACACGCTTGTGTGGTTTAGCGTCATCCTGCCTGTGACTTTAAGTCAGAGTGCTTTTAGCCCTCTAAGGCTGTGGTTGGCGTGCCTTAAGTTTTGTTTGTTGTAGGAAGCATGGTAGGTGTGTCCGATTTCGGTCAACTCTGCTTCCAGCTTTGAAGCGGGCTGGCGTTTCCTCCACCCTGTCTCCAGGTGGGGAGGAGCGCGCAGCCGGTGAGCGATCCAGGTTTTCTGACCGCGTTCTGTGTTTTACAGCTCTCGTTTGGACACCTGAACACTGAACGCGTTCTTCAGTTTCATTGAAGCTCTCGCTCAATTGCCAGATCGGGGCGCACGTGTGCGTGTGTGAGTTGCGCTCCTCAGTTTTACTGAGGTTCTCACTCAGTTTACCCGACCAGAGGTGCAGTAAAAAAATAAAAATAAAAATAATTAAATTATTAATATGGACTCTGATCATGTTCTTCAGTTTTATTGACATTCTCGCTAAGCCTCCCTGACCAGTGGCAAAATTAAAGACTCTGATCTCGTTCTTCAATTTTATTGACGCTCTCGCTCATTTGGTCTGTGCGTGCCTGTAATTCCCACTTCTGTGCTGGAATGATGGGATGCAATTCATGTGGGGCTCCCCTCCAGGTGGAGGATGGCCATGACCTGTGTCCCAAATGCCTGGGTGTGGGCCATCTCAGAGAGGCTCTGACTGACCCATGCATGAACTGCAGTATCTTGCCCTTCTCTGTAAGGGAGAATAGGCTGCGTCAGGTTGAGGGCCTCCTCTTTTCTGATGAACTGCCGCCCCCAGAGATGCCTCTACCGTGTTCCGGGAGGCGAAGGGAAGTGCCGATGGAAGAGCGCTGCGGTCCTAGAAGGAAGAAACCGCGACTAGAGCATCCATCTCAGCAAGAAGTAGATTCTCTGAAGGCTGAGATGGAGCAGCTCAAAGCTCTGTTGGCAGCTCCAGTCCCCATACCTGCTTCCCGGACATCATCCTGGGAGTCACAGGAGGATCTGGAGGAGAATGTGATCTCCGTGAGGGCCTCCAATTCAGAATTTCAGACCCTCGGGGAGCAGAGGGACCACTCTCTGAACCTTCGAGATCAGGAGAGGGAACCCCTGAGTATGGAAGATATTGATGGTTCAGGAAATTCCCTCTGGAGTTCAGTCAGCTCTGACTCGGGGGAGGAACTGTTCCAGCTGCAAGCAATTATCACGGCAGCTTTGGCCAGGGTCGGTCTGGATGATGCTCCGGTGGCCTGTCCCATGGGGAACCCTTTTTTTCTGCCAGGCTCCAGCAGCCCCTCCATTTGAAGTTCCACCATCTCCAGCCTTCTTGGAGGAGCTCCAGCGCTGCTGGGCTGATCCTAGGCACTTCTCCCACCACGGCAAGGATGCGAGAATCGTGGCAGCCATGTGCAATCCTGAGAGTCATGGTCTGGGTCGCATGCCCCCAGTCGATCACTGTATCACCTCACTGGTGCTCTCTCCAGATGAGGTGCTAAAGGAGAAGGCTCACTGTCCAAGCGCCCAGTGCCGGGTGACGGATGACTTTTTGTGCCGAGCCTACGATTTTGCCACTCGCATGGCACGTATTGGCAATTCCCTGTCTGTTCTTTTGTTGGCACAGCCCCAGATGTTGCAGCCGGGTACGGTGGGGGCAGCACTTGGTGATACAAATGACGTGGCCCTTCAAGCCTTTGGGCTTTTTGTCAAGGGAGCTTGGTCGATGTCCACATGTAAACATTTCAGTTGGTTCAACAAAAAAGATTTTTTTTTAAAAAAGGTCATTTTGACTTTGAATTGCAAACATATTCCACCACAAGTGTGCAGAAAATGCAGTTTATCTTTTTTTTAATTTAGATTTACCACTTATAAATAATCTAATATCATGGTTTAGGCGTAGATTTGAATTCATGTTAGTATATTTCCACTTTAAAGTCTGTAAATTTGTGTCTTCATGCCTGTCTTCAGTCACCCGGTGTCACTAGTTGGTTTTTGTTTCCCGCTCTGCACGCACCTGTTTCACATTTGCATTCAGCCCACCTGTTTTCATTTTGTAATCACCTTAGTACATCTAAGCCTGTTTGTTTTTCTGTTTATGTTCAGATCATCTGCTGCACACTTTCCATGTCCTTGTTGGTTATTTAAAGTTACAGTGTGGACAGAGCCATCTGTCCTTTCTATAACACCTCCCATAACACCCAACAAAATCCAGCTGACTGTAAATAAGCTGTAGAAAATCTGAACTTTTTCTTACAGCATGACACACAGCTGTATTAGAGGCACTTCTCTGTTTGCAATAACAGTGGGTGAATGTATGGGTTATTATTGAATGCTATTTAGACAGAACATTTTTGCAGACTCTGTATATTCAACATAGCTAACAGTGACTTATCCTGTTTATCTAAACGTCACATTGGAGGTTTTGTGTCTTCTGACCGAATATGTTCATATAAGTATAGATGTATACACACTGCATCAGAAGAAGGAGGCTGAGCACCCCAATGTGGATAATGTTTAGATATTGTGGTTTTGTTTGAATCACTTAAGAAATGCAGAAAAAGGTTGCTCCAAAGTGTTTTACTCTGACATGTTTGGTACATTTGGCAACAGAACAAACATGAACAAGTAATCTTTATTTTTATCATCATAATTTCCAGGTGCCTTCTGTCAGAAAGCGAGAAGAGTGCGTCTCCATTTGTTTGTATGAAGTCATGATGAGTTTGCTGATGTAAACAAGATGCTCAGGATGCAAGATTTCTGCTTTGTGGATGCAAGGACAAATAAATACAAACTAGTCAAAATAAAACATTTTTATCTCAGTGCCTTCTCAGATTATATACTGTATGACGCAATATATCAAAAAGATGAATCGTGCTGGGCTACAAGAAAACACATTTCAAGTAATCTGTAGTTAGTTTTAGACAGAACGTAATGTATTTTTTTATTTATTTATTGCTGCACACAACCAAAATCTGGAGTTAATTAAAATAAATAGTGGGACTAGGAAAAGTGTTGTGACGTTTTAGAATATTTGCTAACTGGATTTTAAAGAAATCATTTGTTCTTACATACTTTTTTTGCTTATTGTTATAATTTCCTGTTAGCACACAATACCTAATGTATTTTGAAATGGTATAAATTAGGGAAAATGTTTTTATTATACAAACACACTCACCACTCAAAATTGGGGAGCAGGCTGTGTGTGTCAGGAAAATGGACCACATGAGGTAGCAAACCCAGTTGCATGAAAAAGTATGTGAATCCTTTGGGATTTCTTGGATTTCTGCATAAATTGATCATTAAATGCAAAAAGCAAAAAGGTTTATTAAACAAGGAGGGCTGTTGAGGCAACAAAAAACTCTCAGGAGGAAACACGAACAACGGGAAACATGAAGGACTTCACTGGCTGGAAACAGAACAATGATCAGACAAGACACAGAGGACAGAACACTTGAATATAAATGCAGAACTTAATGAGGCAACAAGAAACACCTGGAGGAGACACAAGAGGAAACAGGTGAGCACGGGCGGGGCTGGAGGAATGACAGACAGCGGGGCAGGGATGCACAGGGGAACACAGAAACACTAGAAAAACTAAAGCAGAAAGACAGATTATGACACCAAAGGCTGTTTTTTTTTTTTTTCTGGAAAATGGTCCCCATCATGTAGCAAATATGTGTACACACATCTAAGGACTTTTTTGGCATGAGATGTCACACCTGGTGCATTGTGGGTATTGAGCTCCACGCTGGGGGGATAAGGGCATCGCAAGCCGAGCAGGTGAGCTCAGAGTGTGGCTTTCATCTTAAACCAATTTAAGGAGATTTTAAAACGTGGCTCACTGGTGTTGTGTTAATCAAGTAAAAAGGGACACTCTGGTATAAAATTAATCTGGTTCCTCATTTATAGGAATGATTGTAAACTGCAAATGGAAGATATAAGCCAGAGATGCAGGTTAGCCTGGTTTGCCGCTGTCAAGTGCAAGGATATCACATCAATCACATTTCTGTGAACATACATCTTCCCTCAACCCAAAGGAGACGAGATGTTTTGCGTTCCCTGACCCACAACGGCCCATTGTATCTAGTGCAGTGGTAGCATTAGCAACAATGAAGTGCTAATTGTTACCACGTTGCTTAGCAGTGGTAACCACGAAGTCCAAAAAAGTGCATGTTTCCTCTAGTTGGTTGCTTCTGTTCGAAGCTGGTCTGTATTCACACCAGAAGCGAACCGCACCAGAGTTCATTTGGAAGCAGGCCGAGACCACCTCAAAAAATGGGTCTCAGTCTGGTTGTTTGGTCTGCATGAGGGTGTGAATGAGTGTATTCACACCTGCATCAACAGTCTGGACCAACGGGAGAAACAAACTCTGGTCCATTTAAAGCCAACCAAATACATCAGGTGTGAATACACCCTAGGTCTTCTCGTTTATATTCCTAATGTCCATTTTTCTGATGAAGTAATTGAGCTGCCGTTGCTGAATGGTTAAAATCAGAACTTGAACGGTTTGACAGGTTCACCAGCTACCCCCAAACATCACGTCTGGGTGTGTAGAGGTCATGTGTCTGTGAAAGACCCACAGTAAAACCTCAGCACATACATTGTAGTTACATCTTCACATCACAGCCTTCAACCAGTCAGGCCTGTGTGAATATGATTTCTAATTACATCCCTCTTTGTGTATGTATGCATGTGTACGAAGGCTTTACAGCTATGTACATGCCTTTGGATGTTTATAGATGAAAGGATGGCAGGGCATTACATGAAAAACCTGAGCATGAACCACAACGCTCAACAGGCTTTCCACTGCTCCAAAGGTCAAATTATAGCCGACTATTAGTGACTTAAATAGTTCTTGTTATAGACTTTAAAGAAAGAAAGTTGGCAGCTTTCCAGAATACTCTGGCTTTGAAAATGCATTTTCTGATTTAATATATTGGGACATTCAAGAGATTTTCACAAGTTTCATCATTTTGCAGTATGTAACCTGAACTACAGTAAATGGGGAAAAAAAGAAACAAAAAGTGCTTTTGGGCCACACTTTCCTCCCAAGTTTTATCTACAGCAAAAATCTTGTGTTATGTCTGTGGGTGGCATTGGGGTGAAATCAAAATAACATTGAATGTATGCAGAAATACTCTGCTATAATGGATGATTGTAAATTTGTTCAATGTGTGCTGTGTGGTATAAACACAATGGTAGGCCACTGAGGTTCAAGAAGCCATACTTGTTTACATTCAAAGCAATGCAACAGAAACATTACATCCCTCAACAAAGCACTTAGCCCCCTTACCATAAAAAAATAACAAAACCATGATAAATACACTAATGACACGTTTCAGGCACATAACAAGACCTTGTGTCTGGAAAAGGAAATGGAGTTTTGTTAAAGAGAGCATAGTGTAACAGAAATGGAAGTTATGTGTTTGATCCATCTCTTAACATTTCCTGATTTAGTGAAACTATATGAGTCATTTGAGTTTCTGTGAATATGTTGTACTGTCTTCCACTGATTTGTATGTGTTGAGTTTCTGTTCAAGGATTCTTTATGGTCAGTTTGTTTCTGAGTATCACCTGGGGTTACTGGTAATTTTCATTGATTTTTTTGTCAGTCTCAGTCCTGCTCCTCATCTCACACGTTTCTTGTAACAATTAGACTCAGCTGTTCCCACCTACACCACTACTCCCTCAGTACTGATACTCCTGGGTTTATTTTATATTCAGTCTGTCATATTCATTACTCATAGTTCTTTTTGTGATATTTTTTGTTTCCTATGTTTCTGTATTTTTGTTGCCACATTAGCTCTTTTTCCTTTTTGAGCCCTTTGTGCCAGATTGCATTATTATGTCCTATCAGCACATATCCTGACAGAGACAGAAACATGTCCCTCTAATTGAAAAGTAGTATTAGACAGAATCCATTCATCCATCTTCTTCTGAGGTTGGGTCGAGGAGGCAATGGATCCAGGAAGAAGAACTAGACGTCTCTCCTCAGCAACACACCTAGGGGATCCCAAGGTGCTGTCAATTTGTATAAATCCAAAATTAATTTGACTTTGCATCACAGGCATTTCCAAACACCTTGAAATTGGCCTCTGTCTCTTTAAGAACCTCCTACCACTTCCGTCCCACCCATTTCAGGACAACCATCCTAAACCATGGAGTTGAGAATCAAGTAACAATAGAGTCTCAATCACACATGTTACTTTGCTATTAAAGTCTAGTATTAACATCTTCCAGAGTGGATTTGTCTGGGCTCTGAGGCATCTGAGATGAACCATCACACAGTGGAAATGTGGATTTTGTTCAGTGTAATCACAGAAGTCTGAAGGGGAAACAGATGCTGTGTTCTCTGAACCAAAGACTGAAGAAAATAGTCCAAACTGTTATCAGTACCAAGTCCAAAATTCAGGATCTGTGATGGTATGAAATTGTGATCATGTTCTTAAAGAAGTGTTTTTTTCCACGTTTCTAGCAGCAATAACTGGAGACAAGTGAATCTCATTATGTACCCATACAATGTCATGACTGAGGACAAAGAAGGTTAAGTACTTGTCCTCCTGCAGTCCAGTACCCAAAATATCCTTAAAAATGCAGCTTAAAGAACACTAATGCAGGCAAACTTTGCATCTAGAAAATTGAGTGTCCTTGGTATAGGGCCACAGGTCTGATAAAACTATTACAAAACTGATAATTGACCTCTGGCTAAAGATGGCCTGGTACTGAGCACATTTAAGCCTCTTTTCCACTAGTGCTGCTTAGTTTGGTGTCGGTACGGTTCGGTATGGTTCCAAGCCATTTCCATTAGGCCAGAAGGAACCGGCACTTTTTTTAGTACCTACTTCATTGTGGTTCCAACCGGCCCCAGCTGACACCAAAATGCGACATCAGAACACTGTTTGTCATTGATTGGCTAAATTTTTGCAAATGTTTAAAATTTCAAAAGTTATTCATCAAATGTGTTTCCATCTCTCATGTTGCCCATTAATTTTTTTTCAAAATACCTAAAAACCACCTCCACCAACCGCCCAAAACACACCCATTGGAACCGGACTGGAACACCAGTGGAAAACCAACCGGTCCAACCCGTACCTACACCGACCATTCCGACACTACACCATGGAAAAGGGGCATTACAGTACATGTGAACCACCCTGAACATGGTGTTTGTTATTAATAGCTAATGCTTATTACAGAAGTCCAAAAACAAAACACTATGTGGTGGCAAAGTGGCTCAGTGGATAGAGTTGTGCCTCTCACCAAAAATTTGCCAGATCCAATCCCAGCCAGGGACCTTTCTGGGTAGAGTTTGTATGCTCCCTCCATGCACATATGGGTTTTCTCCAGGTACTCTGGTTTCATCGACATCCCAAAAACATGAATGTTAGGCTAACTGGTAACTCTAAATTGTACCTAGATGTGAGTGAGAGGGTTAACGGTTTTCTGTCTTGTTTGTCTCTAAAGTATGTGTTCCTGTGATGAACTTGAGACCTGTCCAGGGTGTACCCCGCCCCTCGCACAGTGACTGCTGGATATGGGCACCAGGGACCCCCGTGACCCTGAAAGGAAGAAACAGGCAGTGATAATGGATGGATGGTCGGGTTCAGATTAGGGAGGCTGATCAACCCAATCTAGATAACTTTGTCCAGACCAGATAGTGCTGCCCACAAGAACATTGCACTTCTATGGCTTAAAAAATACAGTATGCTCCTGCACTTTTTCAACCTGTGATAAGAAAATAAAAGTAACAGTACTGTTTATTTTAGGATAGGATTCAGCAAATCAAGTTTGAGATGAAATTGTGTGGTGTGGAAAATTCAGGCTGGTAAAGGAGCTGTTTCCACAGTGAACTGATGCCTTATTCACAAAGACTTACCTTGTTTGATTTCCAAAATTACGAAAATGGCATTTAGGCTTCATTTGAGCAGCAAGTTGCCAGTATTGTGGGTGACACTGCTCTCACAGGTAGTGCAACTARGTACATGTAGGGTACTCAGATGTCCCACAAGACATGACAGGTGCATGACAGCATGACCCAAACACAGATTTGTGTGTGTTACATTCATGTGTAGTACATGTACTTTATGTAGAAACACTGGACACTTATAAATGACATGTGGTAAAGTGTTTACTGTGTTGTAATTGTAAAAAAGTCCCATCTGAGAAAAAAAGATGTTAACCTTTCCTATTTTTCTCATGATTTCTTAAATTTATGAAACTCTCATGTTTAAATCTGAAATTTTCTTCATCATGAGTTGGTAATCTTCATAAGATATTACACTTTTGTTCCACATGATTTTAAGCATTTTTCTTTCTTCTGTTGCTTGTTTTTGTGACTGCTGGTTCAAAACAGTCATTCCAGGACCATCAGTCCTGCCAGGAACTGCCGAGCCTTATTTAAGCAGCTCCAATCCCTTGTAAAGCTACCAGCTATTAAAGAGAAGACATACGGCACGCTCCAGAAAACACAACCTTGTCCTGCCAGCGTCATGAGCCTCACGCTTAATAAGAACCGATGTGGTGACATTTTGGCCGCTGCAGTGAGGCAGGAGAGAAAAAAATGATTCAATAATGTGTTTTTTCCACAGAAGAAACCAAAAAGATGAAGAGCTGCCTGTGCACTGCTGGCTTCAGGAATGTTTTTACATTTCTGTTAGAAACTGTATTTCCACTTGAAAATGTCTTGTGGATGAACATTCCACATGACCACAGCTTATTACTCTGCAATTATACACAGCCCATTGAGTGAAATATATTCCACTGTGTGTCTGTGTGTCAATGAATGTTCACATTTACCACAGCTGGATACACTGCAATTATACTCTTATGATTGTGTCATGTTCACTTGTAACTTTATCTAGTTCTGTCTGTCTGACTTCTCACTTTGCGGTTGCTACAAGTCAATATCATGTCGAGCAGCTGAAAAACAAATTGATTTTATATCCAACCGGCCTCCTTGGTTGCCCCACCGACACCCACAGCTAAAATTCAATGGTAGATTTAAGTAAGAAGAAATAAGGGTTTTCCATGAATTGGGTTTTCCCGAAGGCAATAAATTTAATTTATAGCTCTTTAATAAGGAATGTAAAGCAGATTAAAAAAATGTATATGTAGATTCCATCACTGTCCAACAGTCAGTGTTTGATTTTGTTTTCATCATCAGTCTAATTGTTTCATGACCATATAATAAAGTTCTGATTTACATTTTTTTAATCCTACTTTTCTAATACTGCCTATGTGCCCATACGCACACACCCACCCCTTTTTTCTGTTAAATATTCAGGGTAAACAGTAATCCATCTATTATGTTTTTCCTTTCCAGGCCACTGGTGCCCGTGTCCAGCGGGCACTATGTGAGAGGCAGGGAACACTAGGGCAGGTCTTCCCTTCTAGTAATCAGTAATACTTTGTTTACCTTTAAAAAATATTTTTTTAATCTAAACTATAACTTTTGTACATTCAACTACTGCATAAATATAATAAAAAATGTTTATTGTAAAAATTAGAACTCCTAAAATCCAACTGAACAAATTTCAAATGATTCCAGTCCAAAAGATTTTATCTACCAGTGAAAAATCAATCTATCTGTAAAGTAATTG
>NW_013952503.1:1683465-1687631 GCF_001266775.1 Austrofundulus limnaeus | reverse complement strand
GGGAGATTTGAATGGAGTTGACCTCCTCTGTGTCCTCCTGTTGCTCTTCCTGTTCAGCCCCAGATGAAGATAACATGAATGTGGAACCATTCCACCCAGTGAACTCTGTGACTGTCAGAGTATGACATGTTTTTCTACTTATTTTTTCCTGATGAGGGTCTAATTGCCTTTTGGCTGATTTGAACACTTTCATTCCACAGTCACATCCAACATTAGGAGGTAAGGAAAAAGACAAAGATTTAATAATAGAAGAGGTGTAAAACTGTATGAACTTTAAAATTTTGATAGACACATGACAGGGCCTTGGAGCGTTTTTTTTTTTACTGTCAGTCATTTAATTCCTGTTCTTCTTGTTGTAACTTTAACAGCATCCAGCTGAGAACTGACCGTCTCCACCCATGATCCCCTTGGCTGGATGGATGGCTTGTTTTTGAAAAGAGAGGAAGAATAATAGTCTCGTGCACTTGTCTGTTTCCAATGTTCCATATATCCATCCACCACCTGGAGCTGTTTTCTCTTTAAATACTGATCAGATCTTATGCTTCATATTATACTAAATGGAAAATGATCTGAATGCTGTCTGTCTGTCCATCAATACCATTTATTGGATGTACCTAATTCTTTTCAGGTTTGCAGGGAGCTAGTGCCGATCTCTGGCAACAAGCAAGTTAGAGGGCATGTATATCCTGTACAAGTATTCAATCACTCACACACATTTACAAAACCCTACCTAGCGTCAGTTCAGGTTTGGCAGTTTCATTTAAGCTGATCCCATTTTTACACAACAAAACAAAGAGTCACTGTTCTTCCTCTAGGACAATCTGATTTTGTATGATTGAGCTGAACTGAAGTTTGTGAGACAGAAGAACATTTCTATAAGTTTGTGTGTTATGAGACTTGTTAAAAGTCCCAGGTGTTCCTGTCTCTGTACCACACTTACTGCTTTTAAGAAAGTTCATCACAAGAAAAGTCCAAGTCCTTCCTTAGACTGAAGTCTATGTGGTCAATCCATTTTGATGCAACAAACTGACATTTAGGCAGTGCACCTCTTGACTGTCTCTCATCTTTTCTTAGATCTGCCATTTAAATCACAAAGTTTATGATTAAACCATGTGGCATCCTCTGTGAAACACTGAACTGCTTTAAATGGGATGGTGTTGGCGTGATTTCGGGGGCTGTTAGGTTCAGTCCCCTGTTCAAGTCGACCTGTTGAAGAGATTTTGTGGTCATGGGCACTGAGGCACTGCTGCTGTCCTTCTCTGCTGGGCCATTTTATTGGTGTATACCATGGGTTAACAAGCAGTGAACTCTGATTTCATCATGTTTTTTTTTTCACTTCACACTGATGCAAACAACTGAAGAACGTTCTACAAATTGGTGCTGGCAAACAACAGATTTTGAACTTGTCTCCCACATCTCCTCATGTTGGAAAATTGATTCCCAATGACGTTCTGATTGATAAATGCATCATACTTGGTATATCTCAATCCAAAAGAAAAATATTCCTTTTGTGAAATTCTATCAGTGACTCACTTATTTGCTCCAGAATCTCCTGGAAAACAGCCTAGATGTTTTTTTTTTTCCGCAAAAAGTTCCACTTGGGTTTTGTTAGGTCCTATGGTGATTTCCTATCAAAATATGTCAGACAAGATTGGTACGGTTTAGATATATTTGCTGCTGCCTTGCCTGGAAAAATGTCTCTGCACATATTTCTGCACATAGTTGGGAAAAATTGCAAGGAAACATTTGAACCCTTCTGTTGTGTTCATTCCATGTTTACGACTTTGTAGTTCCTGGAATGACTATGATCTGTCATACAAAATACACATGTTTTCATCCAGTGCTATGACAGAGCTTTTTATCAACTTGTTCTTTTTTGGATTGTGTAAATTTAAGTCTTCAGTTTGTTTTTTATGCCCTATGGGCCTCTCTTATCTGAGCACCTGATGACCAGTGACCAGTTTTGACCACCTTTCAAAACTGAGCACCAGTTTTGAAAGGTGCTATACAAATAAATACATCTATCATACCACCCAAAGGTAATACAAATTCATAAGAAGGAGTCCTAAAATCAATCCTTGTGGTACACCATAAAGTAATCTTATATTTTTGGAGGAATGACCATTAATTTTAACAAAAAGCTTTCTATTGAAAATATATGAATGAAATCAACGTAATGTTCTTGATAAGCCAATGTTCTTGTTTAATATGTCAAAAATAATTTTGTATTAAGATTGTCAAAAGCAGCACTGAGGTACGGTGTGCATTTTAGGACATCCTCAGTTTTACTTNGAGAGTTGGTGGTTTGATTCCACCACTATTCAGTCACGTGTCAAAGTGTCCCTGGGCAAACTACTGAACCCACTGCCTTTGATATGTCCCATTAGTGTGTTAATGTGATCTCTCTTTTGTTTTTTGTTTTTTTGTGTTTCTCCTGTGTATGCCTCCATTCCATGTTCTTCTCCTGCTCCTCCTATACACATCTGATACTGATGTTGTTTTCCCAGGTGTTTTTAATCAGGTTCTTGTTAACTCACCTTTATATTATGTGTACTGACCATCCCCGTCGGTTCATTGTGCTGR
The DNA here is from genome assembly GCF_001266775.1 of Austrofundulus limnaeus. Classification (NCBI taxonomy): domain Eukaryota; kingdom Metazoa; phylum Chordata; class Actinopteri; order Cyprinodontiformes; family Rivulidae; genus Austrofundulus; species Austrofundulus limnaeus. The sequence continues at coordinate 1,685,048 of NW_013952503.1, read as the reverse complement.
CTTCCCTTGTTGTGCAATTATGTCTTCAAACTCTGRGAGTGTTTTTGTGTGATTAGTTGCTGCCCCATCAGCTCRTTTTTCATAACTAGTACTTTTGATCATCGGAGTTCTCATTTCCTGCCTTTAACGCCACAGTAGAGATYTYGTAGAGTGCAGAATGAATGTGTGTGTGAAAAAGTAAATGACAGGTTGTAGTGTAAAGCACTTATGCTGGTTGGATAGAAAAGTGCTATATAAATACATTCAATTTACCATTTGCCTTTTAATTGATTTAAGAACCTGTTCTCTCAATATCCAGCAAACTCTAAAGTAACATTCTGTCACATTCTCCAGACTCCATGTTTTATTAATATCTTTGTCCTTTATACCAGTAGTTTCCAACTCTGGTCCTCAAGTACCCCTATCCAGCATGTTTTTCTTGTTTCCCTGCTATTCAGCCGGTCTTCCAAAGATTGTTAATCTCTCATTCATTCAAACCAGGCGTGTCAAATCAGGGACACATCTAAACATGCAGGACAGGAGTCCTTGAGGACCAGGGTTGGGAACCAATGCATACTGTTTTTGTTGTTCTTTTTTGCCTGATCAAAGACTGAGACTTTTCTATTTTCATTTTTTGTACCATCTGTCCATTAATCTTTTCCTAAATTGTTGTTCGGTTGTCATCTTTTATTTTTTTAGATGTGGGAAAGAAAATCAATTTAACCACTCAGACTTAAAGAGACAATGAACCTGCCTGATATTACTTCTCACTAACTTTGCCATGAAGACTTCCACACAAGCGTCTCTTGTGTGTCTTTTAAAAATGTTGTAATTGAAAACACAACTTGCTTTTCAGGTGGTGAAAGGATCCATTTTTCAACTGTGCTTCCAAATGTAGTGGTTGCACTTGCCCTTCTGGACTCAGCTCTGTTTTCAGTGTGTTGACATCCTTTTGAAGTGTAAAGGTCTGAGGCGTTGATTTGAAATGCTGAACCTGTCGTTGCTTTTCTGTGGGCACTTTAATGCCATGCATCCAGAGTTCAACTTGACGCAGTAGATAAGTACATAACTGTAGTGATGGTTCATTGAACCTGGACTCATTTACCATGSTTGCTGAAGTTATTTTCCATGCTGAGGAGCCTCAGTTAATGTCTTGAAAAGCCACACTTCCTTTTCCTTTTTTSTCCTTTTCCTTTTCATAAGGATGGAATTATTCAGAGCATGCCACAAAAATATTGAACATGATATTTGAGGGCTCAATCATTTGACTTTTAATGTGGATAAATGGTTTGGTTTTGGGGATTGATAATGGGATGATTGTGGGCTCAAATGGAGCCTAAACCCTGWTGTAATGATCCCGAGTCCTGATCCAACTGCGTTTTCTTGGAGTCTTCCTTTAGTGTACTACTGTAACATAAGATATTTTAAGACAAAAAGCCTACATTTGGGGACAACTGGTGCATTTGGGGACAAAAGTCGAGTCCCCATTTGGTTTAAATGCCATTGGTGGGTTGGGGGTTGGGTTTAGGACCAAGGTGTGTGTAGGAGATACCCCAACATAACTTCTCATATTTAACCTAATTAATATCGACTAATATTAATAT
>NW_013952503.1:1673327-1683023 GCF_001266775.1 Austrofundulus limnaeus | reverse complement strand
CTGACAACTGATGACTGACAAGTAAAACTGAGGATGTCCTAAAATGTACACCGTACTGAGGTCATCGATGCCAAATTCATTAGTTTGTTGGCTGCTGTGGAGTGGTTAGAGGAGTCATCCTGTAACCAGTGGGTTTGATCCCCTTTTCCAGCCATCCTTGGGCAAGACATTTCACCCATCTTGCCTACTAATGGTGGTCAGATGGTCTGGTAGTGCCGGTGCATGGCAGCCCCTCATTGTGCCCCAGGGCAGCTGTGGCTGTAGCTACTGCCATCAGTGTGTAAATGTGTGAATGAATGGGTGAATGATTGATGTGTAAAGTGCTTTTGGAGTCCGTAGGGACTTGATAAACCGCTAAATAAGTTCAAGCAATTTATCATTTACTCTGATACTATTAACTCCAAAACATGACTGAAAAATTTCTAGTTTATAGCATCTCTCCTCATCACTAGTATCATTCTGCAAGAATCTCAATAACAATAAATTGGACATTGGACTGCTGAACAAATTGTTAACAAGGCTTCCAATAAACCTTCTTCTAAGACTACTGGAGATGCCAGAAAAAAATCTAGATTGAAACTTTGTAGTAATTTTTTGTGTCAACAGTTTCCTATACATGTTTTAACTGCAGTAAAACAGGGTAGTGAGAAAGAAATGTGCGTATGTTCAGGTGTGTATTCGTGTGTGTGCCGACTCAAAGAATTGCACCCGAGTGCAAGAACATGTTGCTAAATAAAGCCTTGGATATTTCAATGTGTGTATTACACATGGGTATGGGCGCCAGGCAAGGCGTAGTTAGCTTATATACAAAACAGTATGTACATTTGCTAGATATCTGAAATATGATATAATATTCACATCAGTGCTGGCAGATTGCTGGGCAACCCCATAACACACATAGTACATACAGGCATTTAATTTCTTGACAAGCAGACTCTAAAATGTTTTTTTCTTTTTCTTTACAGGACTCCATGGCATAAAGCTCGTCCTCAGATTCATCTTCTCCTTGAGGAATTCTGTTGTGGAGCTCACCACTCTGACACACTGCTGCCTNGGGAAGTAGACAATTGTCTAAGATGTTTTGTTTTGATAGACGTTATGTAAGCTGTTGTTTCCCTTTTTCTTTTTCTCCCTTTTAATCTGTGKTCCCTTGATAACATTGTCTCTTTCAAGACACTCCTAAAAACTCACTTTTTCACTCAAGCGTTAAGCTAACCATTTCACCATTAATGCCGGCCTACCTCCCTTGTAAGTGCTCGCCAATCTGTGTTTTTTTTATTATTGAACTTACGCCATAATTTTCTCTCACATTCATTAWGTTTTTGTGTATTATTMTYTATTTTGKCCTGCATTGAACTTGTGTTTTGAGTTACAATTTTAGAAATTAAMMCTTGATTTGATGTTACAATTTTTGTTGCTTATGTGTAATTATATTTTTCTGTTTCATTTTATTCTTTCCACCATTTTATACTGTTAATGACTGTACAGCACCTTGTGAATATATTTCTGTGAAAGGTGCTTTATAAATAAAACTTTACTTACTTACTTACTTACTTACTTATTCCCATCTCTGTATTTACTATGCACTGATCAACAAAAATCAAAGTCATTTCTGTTCTCCATATGAGTCTTACTGAGCATTTAGCAACCATGTTGCTTATAGACTGAATCTGTTGCACATTCTGGCTCATCTTGATTTGATTAAGCAATATCTTCTCCCAGAGGAGATTAAACAARGTATTGAAGAGAAGCAGTACTGGTCACAGGTCATGAGGGCCAGATATTGGAGGTCCTTGCTTCTTGGAGCAGTTAGTGGCTCCTTGGACTGTGATATATTTACYTCAACCTACATCTGTGCTCTTGATTGTATGCATTTAGCTAGCAGTCAGATATTGGGTAAGAAACAGCAATAGAATAGTGAGTTAGCTTTAAAATGTGTCCTGATACTGGGGTCTTTTYCACAGGTCCAGTCTTGTTAAACTTTGTCTTCTTCCAATCAGGTGCTCAGCAGTTTTCATAGTTTGCTTCTGCTTCTAATTTCTGTAAGCTCCTTTTTCAGCAAAAAGCCTCTCCTACTCTCAGCACATTGACCAACTTTCTGCTTTGTTTTATAACATCTTCCTAAACCCCAGTGTCAGTAAAGCCAGGGAGCTATGCCTGGGAGMATGGTTGGGAGCAGTTGGCACCATGCCTGAAATAAGGCCTTATAAAAGTGCAGGAAGTGTAACAGGTTARTGAATTTAGATCCCAAGAAACTCTCATTAATGGCAAGTTACATTGAATTCAACATTATTAAACACACCTTTCAACTGGTGTATGTGCCTCTCCTTGAACATGTTCTTTGCTTTTACATGGACTCCTGGTATGAGAATCTGTTAGCCAGAGACAGGTGTAGGGTTCTCCAAAGGGGAAATAAACATTTCCACTTGTCTTTGACTCTGGTTTTTAAAAGAAAAAAAATCCTTTCTTAAAAGATTTATTTTATTTTATTTAATAAACAAAATAATAATGCTCTTCATGTTTTTGATTTATATTCTCTTTTAACTACAAGTTGTTATCATTTTATAAATCAAAGTTGTCTAGTGAATTAATCTTTGCATTTATTTTCAGAAAAAAAGCACACCATGGGAAATGGTTGAAATATCCCTTTACCTGTTTTACACAAATGCTTGTTTAATCAACTATTGTCTCACAGTAAAGTGATTAAGTGTTTTTCATTTTATTATTCCATTTAATCAAAGTTGATTGTTGAGTTCATAACTTCACTGAGCTATGTTTTGAAATATGCCTACAGAAATATTTGAGTTTAATCATWGAGAAACATTTATTAGATTTATTTCAGTTAAACYATTCTTAAGCATTCATTGAACTTTAATCCATTTAAACTGTGTCAAAGTACCTTGTTGTTTCCAGAAACAGGTGCAAAATTGTTGTCTGCTCTAGTAAGCTTCTACAGCCTCAACAATCTTCACTTTTCCCTTCTGTTTACCAGAGCCAAGGTCATGCCGTAGTTTCTCTTCTCTTTAGAAAAATTAACACACGAACCTAGCTCAGTTAGTCTGAATTTGAACAAGGAACAAAATACAGCTTTTTTCGTCCCATCTGGACTTCCTACGGGAAGTTCCGCTTGACAGGATTTTTTCTCGAGAGCTAATGAGGAAAGTCTCCTGTCTTGAGCTAAGGCAACATCAGCCTTAACTAAAATTTTGAATTTTTATTCTGGAAAGAGCCAAACTACCAAATGGGTCCTGGTCTCCTGACAAACGGCAGGTTTTCTGAGACGCTGTGAACAAAAACCCTGGGGAGTCGTACTGACTGAACCCTCCTGACCTGCATCTGTGACGGTTAAACCATCCACAGGTAGAGGCTAAATTTTTGTCGGCTAGAAAGTCCAGCTGAGTGGGAGACGCAAGTCGATCTGGGGTTGTTCTGGTAATCTTGATAAGACAAATGATTAAAACTAAATATTTGCTAATTCTCTTTTCCTCCTTTCTTAATCTAACTCTTGCCTAAGCTAAAATACCTGTAAACTAAGTTTTAATAACATCAATGACTGGCTTACTGTTTTACCTGTTTACTTTCTGAGTGTTTATTTACAATACTTCGCGTCGGATGCAAGGTGATTATTGTTAATATCTTATCTCATAAAGTATTGATTATTAAGCTTTAATTGTACATAGTTCGTTTAATTTGTAAACAAATTTCTTTCATTTAGAAGTTTGGACTGACTGGAACTACAATTATTGCGTCTTTTCCTCACTTTCACTGAAGAGGTGTTTATCTTTCATAAAAAGAACTCATGTTTCCTCATTAACTTGAGAAGGTGGAGAAATTTGGTGGACAAGTTTCTTACACAGGAACAAGCTGACCTTAATGAAATCTTTTTATTATGTAAATGTAATGGACAACAAAGCTCTTATATATTTTTTGTTATTTTATTTGATCTTCTCCACAGACAGCCCCCTCAGTGACTTTCTTAAAAAGCGCCCACATGTTGTAACAATGTTTTCTCCCTGCAATCTGGTGAACCTCACGAACATTGTGCTCTCTCTGTTTTAGAAAGATATATGAAGGTGGTTAACAACTTATTCAGCATCTGGGGGAAAGAGCTGGGAGAGGAAATGGAGTTGAAACCCAACATTCATTTCCTGCAGTAGAAAAGTTCATTTTCTCCAAAGACACACTTTGTCTTTGTACATCAGTTGTAAAGTTAAAGCATCATACAGTCTGACATGGAAAGTTACAGCCTGCTGAATTTGTCTCTCAGACGTTCACCGAGAGACCTCATGTGTGATCTCATGTGTGATCTTATGTCTGGTTCACATGGCAAGATTTTAAAACTGTCGGCTGATTTTCCAACATTGAGAAACCCCGTGCATGAGGATAAAAACTCATGGATCTGACAGGTTTGGTCCTACAAGGTGTGGTGTACAGCCACACACCACACACAAACAGATTTCACTCACCAACGGTCAAATGTCAAACGGAAAATCTTGCGAGATCTCTTGAGGTCAAACGTGAGTTCAGAAGAAACAAATATGGCAGACGAGGAAGGGGGAATGATGATAGTTTGTGGAATATTTTGAACAGAAAAAAAAAAACAAGACATCTCTGATGTCCACTGGACTTTTTGTGTGCTCCATGGTAATCGTTTTCTCTTCTGTATTTTTGATTCCCCTCTGTCTCTGTCACTTTCTGATGGGCTACACATCACATTCAACAGGCTGTAAGCTTGTTTGTTGTCAGGGAACATTAGACAAGCTGTGATTTCAGGCCAAAGCAATCCAACCTGTTGAATATCCCTGATTTACAATTGTAGTGGTCTCAATATCCTTCCGAGTTGACTAGTTCACTCTTAACACACCACACACGGCAGGGATATCTCCTAAGATTATCTTTAGAGCAATCACAAGAATCGGAGCATCCCTAAGATTATCAGAAGGACAAAAATGAGCTGAAAATTGGAACAACTGTCTTGTGAACCTAACAATAGTTTGGCATGTTTATATTATACATGTTGAACCTACAATGTAACTAGAAGTTTTATATATGTAGTTTTTTTTATTTAGTACAAATCTCAGAATATTGTTTACAAAATTGTTGATCTAAAGCATGTGATTAATAAGTTAATTAAATTCATTGTTTGACTTTTTTTTGTTTTTTTAAATAAAGATTTGTTAAACACTTTTATGTTTGATCTCTGTGTGGTGTGGGTGTGACAGGAGAATGTCTGTTTGGCAGTTAAGATGTTCACTTCCTGTCTCTGAGATATTTTAGAGGTCCGGGTTTCTCTCATTTCTCTAAAAGATGGTCTCAGCCATCCTGCAGAACATCATGCTGGACRTAAGGACCTCAGGTCTGGTCTGGTCTGGCTCTAGCCACAACAGAACTTTGTGGTCCACCAKGAGACTCTGCCAGGTCCACTCCACACAGCCGCCGCACGACAGGGTTCAAAATAGTCCGGCCAAAACAAATCAAGTGAAGCCAGACCAGCCCTACAAGAAATGAGCTGGTCCACCCTTTAGTGGTAAAGAGTTGGCTCAGTTTTGTTTTGTTTCTTTTTAGTTTTCCTTCCCCCTTTCTCACTTTGTCTCACATTGTCAGTGCAAAACATATTTATGCAACCTGTGTATGTTTGTCGACTCCACCACATCCAGAGTTTATTTGTCTCTTAACATTATATTGTGTCCACACAGAGATTTTTACCACTGCAGTGGTTTTTTTTTCTGGATCTTTGTCCTTATTCTTACATTTCAGTTTTTTAGAGTCCTTGTTTATTTAGCTCTTGGCTTCCCTACAGCTGGTTCTGTTGTTGTTTTGAAATTGGGTTATTTTGGTCACTCAGTTCAGCCTGATCCAATGACCTCAGAAGGCAAAGTTGAACTTTTTTTTCATGTTTTTTTTTGTTTTATTTTGTTTTTTTCTGAGCAGGTAATCGTACCACAAAGTTTGGAGGTTTTGAATACAGTTTTGCAGGCTGACTCAGCTCACCCAACTTCAGATCCCACTCCTCCTTATTCACTTCAGGTGTGCCTCAGGGCTCTGTTCTGGGCCCCTGCATCCTCTTTCCACCTCAGCACCATAGAAAACCTGAGCCTATTTCTTCTCCTTCCTTCTCTGCTCAGGAACCCTCTTCCTCCAGACATCTGCTAAAATGACACTTCCTACTTTCAAATCACAACTTAAAACTCATCTGTTTAAGTAATCCTACTTGTGCTATTTTTATATTTTTGTTGTTTATACCTGTTTTTTTACATTTAGTATGCACATTTATGTTTGCATTTTGATTATTCATTTGCTATAATGGTTTTGCTTCATCACAGAGCTTGTTGAACTGTAAGGTATGAGGTACTTAAAGGAAACGCACTGCAAAAATGTCCATCTAACCAAGTTTTAAAATCTTATATCCAGCCAAAAAGTCTTTTTGATCTTGTTTTGAGACTGATTTACTAATCAAGAACTGATTGTGTAAGAATAATAATCTTGTTTTCAGAATGTGTAAGATTATTTGTCTTGTTAGTCTAAAAATTTGACTCAAATTTAGTAAAAGAAAATTCTGCCAAAGGAGTAAGAAAATTTTACTTGGTAAGATTCTCTAAATAAGAAAAAAATGAGTCAAATCAAGTATTTCAAGAATCTTACCAAGTAAAATTTTCTTACTCCATTGGCAAAAATTTTGACTGAATTTGAGTCAAATTTTGAGACTAACAAGACAAATAATCTTACACATTCTGAAAACAAGATVATTATTCTTACACAATCAGTTCTTGTTTAGAAAATCAGTCTCAAAACAAGATCAAAAAGATTTTTTTGGCTGGATATAAGTTTTTAAAACTTGGTAAGATGGACATTTTTTGCAGTGCGCTGACTCTGAGCTGGGACCAGGAGCGGAGTGCAGTTATCATTTTGATACATTCTGCATGTTTACCCAAAGATCCAAGAAACTCAACCTAAATCACTTCCAGAGGGAAAGCAAAAGGTACAGAAAAGCAGATGACAGGCGATCCATTTGTCTGTCCAGGAGCAGCACCTGAACCTGACTCGAGTCGAGTCAAGTTGTCCAACCAAACTACACCTGAACAGACTAACTGTAACTCTCCAACCAACAACATCAACCACTGTCTTAATGAGTTTGATCTCTGACTTGTTTCAGTTGTATCTGTGGTTTTATTCTCTACTCTCTCTTGTCTCTATGTAACTTTMTCCTTTTGATTAAAGAGACTAACAGAGAGAAACCAGCTGCTCCTGTTTGTTTTCATATAAACCTGTTATAAATGTGCTTAGAGATTTTGATATATCCAGTGTTCATTCAAAAGGTTTCAATCCCTGTGTGCTTGTGTTCGAGCAGTTTGATTCTGGTATGACTTATCTCATGTAATAAATGGTTKTTTGATGCTTTGAGCTCAGACTGAGTGCCTGACCTTTGATGCACCTCCTGGATCAGTGGATCACAGCCACATTAAAGACTGGAGCTGAGCAGCAAACAAGTATCTGCTACTGCTGTCTATCAGCTGCACTCCAGGACTTTGTTGTGTTTGGAAGAAGCTCCACTGTCTCGCTGGTTTTGGCCTTCCTCCCTCTGAGTGTTTCACCTCCCCTCTGCTTAATCTTGAAGTCCTCAGCTCCTCGGTCTGGTTTTGTTTAAAGTGAATTTGAAATATTCATTCCTTGTATACAAGGGGTTTGTAATCCCCAAAAGGATTTTAGCACGTGTTGCTCTGACAGTCTGCACCGCACTAACACAAGTACTACTGTATACAGTATGTTTACATCTGCATCCACTGTGGGAGGCCTGTCTGACTTTTATAATGAATATAATCAATTCTGTCTGCCCAAAGAGCCTCCTCACTTAGGGTTTTAGAAATTTAGAAACAATGGTATTATCCACCTTCAGATTTAAGAAAAAAGAGGTTTGTTCTAAACCTTCTTTTGCCATTTTCAGTAAATAAACAGTGTACAGCAACTGGCACCTTTTACTCTAGTTTACAGAGAAAACAAACAAAAATGCATGTATTCTGACTTAAAAAAGTACCCATAATATTATTTTATGCACTTTTATTATATATTTCTCGCTCTGGTGGTCTTACTTTTTAACCAGAATCATTACGAAAAAAAAAAAACATAATTTTTCAACAATAATATGATATAAAAACTTTTCTGTGTTGGAATGTTGGTTCAAGATCCAGGCTGTAACCCAACAACGTGAACACATGAAAGTGCATGAATTGAGGCATACCTCAGAAAACCGAAGTAAAATCCTGATGTTGGGACTTAAGGAAACCAGACGGAGTTCATTTGATGCCCAGATTGTTATGGATGGCCAAAGAATAAAGCATCCTAAACATGGATAATGATGGGCAGGGCCTGTTAATGTTCAGACTCTTATTCTTCCAGGRCCCAAAGAAAACACTGAACAGTTTGGGGCACAGATTGATACTAATGAAGGTAGTTTTATGTTTCTATGAAATTTAACCAGACAAGGGTGGAGCTCTTTGGTTTAATCCAGTCTTCTTCTAACTGCTTCTTTTTTTAAACCAGCTATCTTTTAAAGGTAGCTCAAGCTGTGTCTGTGTTTTCCTGTCTGCGTCAGGCCCAGTAAGACCTCCACAACCTTTAAGATCATGACTAGATTATGGGAAATTGATAAACCAWCTTTAGTGTAAAGGCAGTCATGACACTGCCACTCTTAGTTCTCTCCAAATAGGTTTTCTTTGCTTTTTCTTGTGTCCACAAGAAGCTCTCTTGTGCCTTCATTACTCTGCAAGTCAGAAACATATTCCATGACTATATTTCCATGTACAGTACATGCATTATCCAACCATGTCTTCTGTCCAGCCTTGACTCAACTCTCTCAGACTATATTAGGATGCAAATACCTGCTGAAAGATGATTATGTCAGCACTAGGTTTTTTTTCTTTCTTTGTTATCATGATCATAAACATGTCATGAGGCCAACACGGACAAACCTGCTTCAAATTCCTAATGATCGAGCCACATGATAACCATGAGCCCCATATACAGTATGCTACCATCATACTCCGCTCCAGGACCTCAGTACACTCCTGCATGATGAAAAATCATCACAAAGTTACTACTGAAGTTTTTTGCATGCTTGAAACATCTTGGACTTTTCACACTCTCTGCCACTCTGTTTATACACACCTGAAGACTTCAACAAGATCCCTCAAAGACCACCCACTGTTGGGCAGTGGATGGTTTATGTTGTGGCAGGGTCACCATTCAATGTGACAGTGGCTGTAAAAACTGAAATCTCTAACAAAATGATTTTTCCCATTTATTTAGTTTATGTAAAAAGAAAGTTGGAAGTCACAACCATGTCAACATGTCAAGGTAATGTTGTCTCTTGTTTTTTTATTTTTATTTTTGACTCTAGATCCACGTCGGTGAAATTTGCTAAGTTATCAGGCACAATTTGAATTAACACAGAACATCATTTCTGTTTCTCATCCGAGCAGAACTTGCTGTTTCCTCTGCTTACTGCTTGGTGCTGAGATGGAAACCAGTCTGCTGGTTCAGTCCACCAAATGTACAGACATGCAGGCTGTGAAACACAGGAAAGTACAGTCATCTCACGTTACAGAGACCTGCAGCCAGAAGTAAAACGTTCAGGTGAAGACGTGTAATGTCAGTGGCACACCATTAATAATACCTAAATTGTCCTCTTCCTCTAAAGCC
>NW_013952503.1:1668886-1672788 GCF_001266775.1 Austrofundulus limnaeus | reverse complement strand
GAACTGAACTGACATGAAACATGAGTGTTGTATAAACTTAATGAAGCTTAAACAACACAAACATTTGAACTGTTCCAATTAAAGCAGGTCACTAAAGTGGGCTTTTTATAAATTTCTCCACACTCCTCGTTCCACTGCCAAATCCCCCCTCCAGAAAAAAGCCACAGGAAACACAATACAATATTTAATTTCCACCTGCCTCAGGTGGTACTCTTTTCTAAGCCCAAGTTTCTGTCAGCGGGCCTTTAGGCCGACTCTGAGATCCCTCATTTTGTGGTCAGTCGTGTTGCCATGAATTCCTCTGCTGTTAGTTGCTAATAGGCTTGGCTCTCGCTTCGTTGTTTCTCAGCATTATTGATGTGGGCTAGCCTGTTAGTTCTTTAGCACTGAGGGGCTTTAATGATATGTAACCTTGCTGCTGTGGATTTTTGTACCCAAGTGGAAAGTTGAGGCTTTTTTTCAATGAATGAGCTAATTTTCAGACGTGTTGGACTGTATGCCTTGAGTACCAGACAGACTAAATAATGATCCAGCTCTAGCTAATGCTCCCAGTTTTATGACTCACTCTACGATATTTATCCCTCCTTACTCCTGAAGGCAACTGTAGACTTTCTTTTTGGGAACATTTTCCTTCCATGCATTTAATAATAATTTGTACTCAACAAACATTGTATTTAAAACTTTATAGGTAAGGCAACTCAGTCTCAAAATGTATTCAGAAAATCCAAAAGGAAGTCCAGTAACTTTTGATGAATTGTGTTAGCAATATTCCAGTTTTTTGGTAGATCACCCTTCAATTGTTTAATTCTAAAAAATATATATATACTGAATTCAGAAAGTTTACTCCAAGTCATGATAATATATAAAAACTGTCAGATTTTTAGATTTGTGATATCATTAGGAAAAAAAAAAACTCAGTGAACAGAGCTTCTTACTGATAGCTTAAGCTGAAACTGATTTGTCTACCAGCTTCTTTGTGTGTGTGTGTGTGTGTGTGTGTGTGTGTGTGTGTGTGTGTGTGTGTGTGTGTGTGTGTGTGTGTGTGTGTAAAATACTACTAGTGGTATGCACTAAAATAACAATTTACTCTCTGTAAGTGTTGTATATATTTGCAGAAATGTTTTAATTTGCTATTACATACTAAATTCAGACCCTTTTTATGTAATTTAAGAGATCATTCAAGAAAAATATTTTCTCCTGTCCATTATGCATCACAGGGAAGATGCCCTTGGGCTTTAAAATAGTAGCTTTTGCTCAAAATGCAATTTTAATGACACTCATTTTTATTTGTCTTGCATAGATTTTTAAGCAAGTAATTTAATTTGGACTAGAGGAAAACTTTGGCAGTAAATGCATTTTTAACCTGAGCATATTTTAGTCCATTTTCCACCTCTGACCCCAAGTTTACACTGTGTCCACTGCACACTGGCACGACCTTTGCGGTAAAAACCCACTCGTTATAATCAGTGAGAGCATTTACACTGTATCCACAGGACGGCAGAGTGCGCAGCCGTCCACCAAAACTACGTAGATTTGATCCTATTTTAGCTGGACAGCAGAGCAGGTGTGCAGTCAATCTGTAACGATCACACAGCACATACAGAAAATGGAAGAAGCACAACATCAATGTAGATTTTATTTTGAAATATGGATTCAAAAAAGACAACAGTGATGRAGTTTTAGCTGCCAATTTTTGGCCTTATTTYTTACAAAAGAGTGAGGTTAYTGTACTTAAGAATTGATAAAAGTAGCATCATGAACATTGTTGCTTTGCCATCGTTTATTTGACCTGATAGCAATTTTTTCACCCAAAAATAATTGGGGTACATGTCTCTGCCTGTGTTACTTTGTGGGTCAAAAGCTGAAAAGTTTGGGAYCCACTGCTCTYGATGAAAGTGTCAGACTCCATTTATTTGTWAAAGTCCAACATGCCAGGCTATAACAGCCACTGCTTGCCTGAAAATTCCTGGAGATGATCACCAGCTCRCCACCACTCTGCACAGGATCAAGTGGGGACAAAAAATAGATGAATGAGTTTATCTGATGCTGTTATTTTGCCAAGGTTATTCCAGTCTTTGTCCACATTATGTTTCCTTAGCAGGACTGGCCATTTGTCTTCTGAACAGACTGGTGGAGACTGGTTTGGATATCTGCAGGGTATTTTTTATAAACCACAGCACATTGTCCAGGATCTGATGCTGTTAGACCTAAAATCCTGTAAACTGAGCTCCTGTGACGGAACAAAAAGTGAATCTCTGCTTCTCTCCACTTAATGTTTAAGAGATGATGTGTTTATTCAGCTATTTCAGTTGCAACTCTGCACGTCTGTCTGTAATCTCCTCTTCTCAGTTTCAAACCTTGTCAAGTCCTGCAGGCCTTGGACCCTGACAAGGTGTTCTGGATCAGACCAGGAGAACAGACCCAGAAGGATCAACTGATGCCTGATACTGGATCTGTTCTGGTGGGCAGACGTAAAAACAGGAATGGGAGAAAGATCATCAGTTTCAACTGGTCTGATGAGAAGTTTTCTGGGCACAGGACGTTCATCAGAGGCCATGAGTCTGGAACAGAAACACAATCCAGTCCTGTGATCTCCAGACCTCTTCAGCTCCTGCTCCCTCACACACTCTGTCCTTCCTCTGAGCCAGGCTTTAGTCCATGAGTCCTCACTGGTTCAGTTTTTCTACCTTCATGTTGACAATGGAGGCTTTAGGTATTTACTGCTCTGCTGATCTTAGATCACAGAAAACTACAAAAACTTTGAAGGTTTCAGATGATCTGACCTGAAATGTTAAGTGATCCTCAGCTGTGGTTGGAGTTTGGTTTGAAACAGATGAAGATGGATGTTCTGTTATTGTTCAAGTCCAGCCTCATTACAACATAGTTGTTTCACTTCTTACCTGTTTCTGACCGTTTACTCATAGTTTTACATCCTCGTGTGTTTCTGTGTGTTTTAGACCCACGGGGTATTTCTGGAAGCAAACACAACATGGTCTGAGGTCTCTGTGGAGACAGGACACACACTAGTCCTTTGTAGCAAGTTTTAAAGACATCTGTGAGAATATTCAATCTTTCATCTTTTCTCATTTTACAGATTTGTTTAAAACTCATTTTATACTGTTTTGTGCTGTCTGAGAAGCTCCAGGAGCTCAGTTTTACGTTTAGCCCCAAGACCTGGAATGAAGATCCGTTTGAGACKTTTTTGGTTCATCTCTGACTGTTTGAGTGTTTTTATTCCACAGGACACGTTTCCTTTTTGCTGCAGCCCTGCTGCCTCACAGTCATGGAGACAGGGAAGGTGTTGTAAAAAAAGTTTAGGTAATGAGTTTAAAATCTATGAAGGCGTCATAAACTGGTCGTTGGAAAGGCTCCTGAATAGTAAATAAAAGTGTTTCAGTCTCACCGTGGCTTGCAGAGTGGAGGAGAAATTCCACAGTCACWGAGTCAGTGGAGGTGGTGGAGCAACAAGTACCAAAGCAGATGTCACCAGGACTGTGGTATGTTGGAGCGCTGAAGATCCTGGCAGCTTTGCTCCTTCATTTCATCTGTTTTCTTCCAAAGATGATCAGGACACATGGAGTAACTGGAGCCGCCTGTCGGCCTGTCCTTTTCTGGTTTCTGCTGTAGAAGAACAGACGGGGGATTCACAGCTCAGGCTGGAGTGTTGGACATTTCATTAGCAGTGAATAGAGACACACTTTAAATCTGATTTGTTGTCATAAAACACGGACTGAAGACATTTTAACTTAACACTCAATTTTTCTCATGTTTTTGTTCTTTTTCTTCCCTTTTTAATGTCTTCACCTTTGCATCACGTGAAATAAGGAGTTCACCTCCAACCGACACCACAAAACACAACGTGTCACTCCTGATGTTCGGCTTTTTGCAGACTGTATCTGATC
>NW_013952503.1:1667021-1668497 GCF_001266775.1 Austrofundulus limnaeus | reverse complement strand
AGCACGGCAGGGGAGTAGTGGGCCCTCAAATGATCCCGAAGAAGGGGCCGCCCAAGTCCCAGCCTGACAAAAATACAAGCATACATAAACACAATCACACAGTCCCACCCTTATCCTCCCACCCACTCATTCAAAGACACACAACATGGACGCCACAATCCACTCACACTCCCCATACATACATTATACCCCCCAGGCCCAGGAAATGCACCCATAAACTACATTTTTTAATAATGTTATTCTACAATAAGGTGCAAAATTATATGTCCGTTATGTTTGGAATTTAGTTGGATTTTTAATTTGATCATAAGATGTGAATCTACAAATAATGCCACAATGTTAAAAAGGCGGGGGTGTGTGCATATTGTTTTCATCTCCTAAAATCAGTGCTTTGTTTTCTCTTTAATTTCATCTCAACATTTTATGAATTTATTTTTTATCAAAGCATCGAGCTACATTCAGMGTCAAAGAAAAGCAATAAACCAACGTGCAGAGATCAAACTAACCCAAACACCCCAGTTCCTTCAGTGACGTTTAACAAATGAAATCAGTCTCAGAGGAGACCCTCACCTTTCTCTGACCACCCCCCCACACACACACTCTCTCCAGAGAGGTCTGATGGTGGAAAAAGTGACTCCAGCGGTGCAGCATTCAGACAGYAGCAGGAGGTGTTGTCAAACAGGCCCATTGTGTCCAGGCTGAGTTATAGGACGAGCTGTTTAATYAGACACTAGAGGAGGCTGGAAACATTAAGATCTTTATCTTTTTGTGTCTCTGGTTGGAACCAGATGAGAAGACAGATGGTGCAGCTCCATCAGAGCCAGAGATGTTTCAGTCTTCACTCGTTCACCTTCATTTCTCTCTTTTCATCTCTTAGTTTCTATTTTCACCTTCTTTATTTTGCTCCTGTCATCATGTCTGCCATATATTTTATTTATTTATTGTCCTTCTTTTCCAAATGTTTGATAAAGTAAAATAAAGGAATGTTGTTATTTATTAGTAAAATCTAATCAAATCTTTTCTGGGTCAAAATAAACAGAAATATTTAAGATTACTCCTCCGAGCCAAACACAGGTGTTCCTGTCTTTAGGTAGAGACCCCTCCCTAACTCCAGTCTACCCCCCAACCCACCCCCCCAGCACCTTGGTTCTGCTCCATGGAGCCATAACTCCAAAATGTCCTTTTTTCCTCCAAACTCATTGCTCATCTGAGCGTGGATCACACATGGAGAGGTTTCTGTTTTGGTTCAGTTCCTTTTTTAGCTTCATCACCTGTTTGATGAGAACACCTGGATGATCCATGTGTCTCTTAAAGCTCTTTTTTTTTGTTTCAGGCTGAGACTTTTTTATTAAAAACATCAGCGAGAATGTAACGTCATTATGTCTTACTCTGGCTTCTCAGCTTCATTTCTGCTCACATTTTCCGTAAAAAGTAATATTACATCATAAAAACAAAAGAACAGATTTTGTTCTACAC
>NW_013952503.1:1659085-1660539 GCF_001266775.1 Austrofundulus limnaeus | reverse complement strand
GTGTGTGTGTGTGTGTGTGTGTGTGTGTGTGTGTGTGTGTGTGTGTGTGTTTACAGAATGTCTTTGATTCAGGGTGGTGTGTTCTCAGAGATGGTGGCTAGGATTTTTGTACCCCAGGTAGCCTACAGGGGGGCCTCTGAGGCAGAACAATCAGGGGTCTCCTGTGCCTGGAGAGACCAGTTAATTTGCACCAATCAGCTGAAAACTGAGCAGGCTAGTGAAAGGACRGGGGGATGTTATTGAGAGGCCATTGGCAGGAATGCAGTAGGTTTATTTAGTCAATCTCTGTGATGTGTTTTTCTAGGAGCACTATTATGTCTAATGAACACAAARTCATGAACCGAGAAAGAACTGGATGTCTGAAAAACAAGGATGGTTTTACTTCCCTTATCTTTCTTTCTTTTGGATTTTTCTTCTTCAGAACTCAGCTGCTGAYCATTTACAGGATAATACATKCAYATTTGATAAGGCAGCCAATCRACCAACYCGAGGCAAAACAAGACTCCCTGACACGTAKCATCCTGATCATAGCAGAGARCTGAATGTATAAAACATGTGTACCTGTGTTGTACTCCATGTCAGTGGTCACCAGCCAGGGCACGCACCATGTGCTCTCTATTAGCAAGCAGCTGTGATTGTAGCAACTTCCAAGGAGGTTTTACAAGGAATTAGTTGTGGCTGTGTTCTGGGTTGTTAGGCACGGACATGGAGGGGTGGMGGGTACAGCAGAGGGGGGCAGAGTCAGAGTTAAGAAAAGTTCATGAAGAGCACGCTCAGGTCACCATGTTAGACCTGTTTGATTAAAGTACAGAGGAAATAAAAACTGGTAGGTTACTGAGGGAAAAGCTGAGATCAGACTGAGCCAAATTAACCTCTGATCTGTTTTTCTGTTGGATGCAACAGCTTTTAAAAGTTTAGGTGAAGTTGTGTTTAGACTTAATTTTTATTTTGAAGATAAATCAGATTAATGTTATTCAATCTGAATTGTGAAAGAGATTCACAAACTTTTCATAACTCTGACAACAATCAGCTGATGTTTTGATTTTTGGGCAGCATGTCAGCAGTGTTGTGTATGTGATCTGCAGAACCCAAATAAATCCACCTCAAAATTATTTTTCTGTCATGCCTCCTTATGAAACATTGAGCCTCTGCTGGTCAATGGACACAAAGTCAATCTAATGTTGGTTTTATTGTCCGTATTTAAGACCTGTCAGCTAGTCTCAGACAGGTGGCAGAACAAACATTAGGTGGAAACGTTTTAAAGGTTGCATCAAGTTGAATATCATCTTGAATGCTCTCGTGTCATTAAACACACTGTCCCTCTCTCTTTTGTTTGGGTCTTACTGGAATATTTTTGGCTTTTTGTTTCTGTCAGTTTGCTTTTCTCTTCCTTCCTTAGCTACTGGCAAAGCAACACGTGTTCAGCTGCGTCTTGGCTTGGAAACATAGTTGTT
>NW_013952503.1:1642876-1655807 GCF_001266775.1 Austrofundulus limnaeus | reverse complement strand
AGTTTGCTTTTCTCTTCCTTCCTTAGCTACTGGCAAAGCAACACGTGTTCAGCTGCGTCTTGGCTTGGAAACATAGTTGTTGGAAATGAGTGACTCAGTGGCGTCATTCTTGTCTGCATCCCATCTTTTAATGTCTGCTTGTGAATGTGTGAAATATCTGAAGTGGCTGAGAACTTCCTTACTTGAAGCTCTGCCATCAAACAGGACAGAACATCACTTCTCTGAGTGTTCATAAGTTTGCTCTGAAAACATGACTAATGTTACATTCTCTGCTCTCAGCTCCTGGTGAGCAGTGGTTCAGGTCCAACACTGGTTGCCTTTAATCAGAGAAATGAACGAATGAAGAACACAGCCCTGATGACAATTAGTACATGTGGAACCACTTGAATGCTTTGAAATCCATCAACCTGCACTTGATGGAAACACCAGATCATACATGTCCTCCCTGCAGTCTGCACTTTCTCTTTCCACCTCAGACAGGTTAAACTTTGTGTTCTACTTTACTTACAGCAGACTGGACTGTATTCCACACATCAAGAACARAAGGATTATGTGAAAATTATAAGGCTGGTTAAAAAACAAGCAGCCTTTTATATATTTATTTTTACTTTACAAATTGAGATGTTTTGAGAAGTTAAACTATAATTTTTTTGGTCAGAGGATGGGAACACTCACCACATGCAGACACAATCCTGAATCAGACTGGAGAATCTGAGGAATCATTTGTCCAATTTAAATAAACTATTCAAAGCAAATGAGGTCCAACATACATATTAGTCAACAATTTACCTATCAGGATGGGTGTTGGTGGTCAGACCGAGAATGCAGACTCACAGGGAGTCAGAGGATGAACTTAAAGCAACTTTTAATAACAAAATGAATACAAAGAGTCAATGTGGCAGCAAAATGTACATAAACAGAGGCTACATGGAKGATCAAGTAGGAAATCTGGAACATATAGGAGAGAAAAGCAAGAGAATCTAGTGCTGATGTGAAGATGGCAGAAGACATACAGTAGGACTGGGCTGATGAGACATGGGAGGGAGCTGGGTTTATAAGGAGTGGCAATAGGTGAGAGTGACTGATTGACTGGAACATTCCTGAGAGCCTGACTGTGGCAGAAATGAGACAAGACCGGGAACACAAAGTAGCCAAAACAGATAATATCTTGAGTAAAATACGGTCATCATTTTTTTGAGCTTACAAAGCCTAAACAAAATCTAATCACAATGTATGAAGCCACCACTCATTTCAGACAGACTTCAGGATTTTTCAGCCTTTGTGGTGCGCCCTCTGGTGGGGAAGCATATTTATGGAGACACAGCTTCCAGCTCGTGTGCCACTGAAAAAACAATATGCTTCCAGACCAGAGCGTAAAACCCATAAATGCCATTAAAATAATTGTTTGTTTGCTTTCTAAGCATTTTTTGTAGCATTTATTCATTTCATTTAAAAAAGCAAACAAAACAAAACACATTACATACAACAAAACCATGCAAATCAAATAAAATGAAAAGCAGCAGCAGAAGAAAAAAATCTTATGATATCTGCTCCTATTTACAAAAACATGTATATTGATTTCAAACTATAATAAACCAAATAAAACAAAAAAATCAACCCCTCAAACAGTAACTCATACAAAAACAAATTAAACTTGTTTTACTGGCCTGTTGGTCCCGATGCGTACATACAATGCATGCTAAAAAGCTCAGATGATCCCGGACAACACCCCTAGTCCTTCAGGCTGGGTCAGTATAAGTTTATTATTATTATTTTTTAGGAAATTACATAATTAATCATTCATTGTAATTTCTTTTGGGGACCCCCAAGCTACAGCTCACAACCTCTTGGGGTCCTGGGACCCTAGTTTGAAAATCTCTGCTATAGAGTAACTACCTTGTGAGAAAAGGGTGGTAAAACTCACCACAGCCAGTCAGATGTATTTTCAGTTGCTCTCAGTTTTGTTTGTAATGGTACTTTATCCATCCTGGTTGGCGCCGCTCTGTCATTGTGACATGCTTCTTACGTCCATCTCATTATCACAGACTTTAACGACCACACATTTGCCTCTTTGGGCCACAAACATACTTTAGCATTTTGACATGGATTCTCTTTTTCCCTCCATCCCCTGGCATCCTGGGTGTTTACGTCGCCTGACGGCTGCCGTTCCATGAATTCCTCGATACCAGTCGCAGACTTAGAAGCATTTGGAAATCTGCTTCTGTAACCACTGGGTTCACTTGTGTTACATCATGTCTGTTTTTCCCCCTTTCAAATGATCCTGTTTATGTCTTTATAGTGATTCTATGATTGTGTTGACTGACCTCAGRGTCCTGTAGCAGAATAAACACTCGACTATGTGTCCTTGTTGACCTGTCGGAGACCTCCATCTTCTCCTCACTGTGCTTTGTTGTGTGCTGAGGCTCCGACCATCTTTGATCCACGCTGGACGCGTCRGGGCCCGGCAGCCTCTATTTTCACTTTGTGGTTTTCACCCAGACCACGGTCTTGGCTCCAGGCCGGCGCYCTCCTCTCACCACACCCCAGTGGAAGGGGAACACACCTAAACCATTTTGGGTTCCTGTTGCATGTTCTGCGGAGCTGCTGAACGTAATGATGTGGCTTTAGAGGAATTCTTGGTTTKTCTGCCTCACAGCACACATTGTCGAGGGCACTTCCTGTTTCAGTCTGTCCTGAGACCTGATGTGGGATCACGTTTCCTAAAACCATAATGTAATTTACTTCAGCCACAGCTGACTTATTCATCCATCTGAACTTARTCCATTAAATAATTTGATTTTTTTTGCCTAAATGATTCTGAGAACATCTGAAACAAACATTTACAAGGTGTGATACTATTTCTTACTGCACATTTAGTAAGGTGTTAAACTTTTACAGTCAATTTTAGATTAAAAGTTGTGTCAGGTTTAATTCATGGGTTCAAAGTACAGATTATTTATCATGTTTCAAGCTGAATGGTAGTTAAAACCAGATGTTTACAGACTCCATCTAAAAAGACACAAAACCATTTATTTCTCACTTTCTGGGACTGAGTCAGACTTCTCTGTCGCAAAAATGTATTGAGATGTTTTTAATTATATTTTTTTTTTTTTTTTTTTTGGGGGGGGTTATATGTATTTTCCAGGCAATATTTCAATTCTATTCCACAGTCAAGTAACTGTTACTGTACATATCAAACGTATATACATAAATTTGCATCATAGCCTTTCTAAATGCCTTGAAATTGGCCTCTGTCTCTGTAAGAACCTCCTACTGTTTCATACACTCCCACTACAGCACATCTTCACAACAATGTTTCAGAGAAGGGGTGCTCTGTGGGGTGGGAGCTTGACTGCAGACTGAGCTCCAGGGAGGAGCTTTGTGTAAATAGGCGGTGCTTTGTATCAGCAAACGTTTAGGCAACTCCACATGGCTACCACATGAGACTCAATGGTTTCTCAAACATGCATGAATGAGTCAGAGAAACTCTCTGGATGTGTTTTTGATGAGGGAATAACAACATCCAAAGTATAGAAAGACAATGATTATACAGAAKAGTTGATAACATTCAGTTCATTGGGGGCACACCTAAAACGCATTGCTTCTTTGTGGGAGATCATGGGAAAATCAGAAAACTAGACATGGGTTTTTACGATATAAAAACAGGTGTGCATTGCCTTGTAATATGCCATTTCAGCATGCCTTTGCCTGCAGCTTGAACTGTGACCAAGTTGAAATGTGTTTGTTAATCAAGTACCAGCTTGTGCCTGCCAAGTCAGCAGTTGTTTGTGATGAGGTTGATTGTGTGAGAATGTGACAATTAGAAAATATGTAGTTTTAATGAAATATTTTGTTTATGGCTGGGATTGAACCCTGATCTCCCACATGAAAGCCCATAGTGTTCACCATGAGACTATAGGAGCTGTTGCAGTCAGTACTCCCAGTGTTAGGTTTGTATGTGTGCTGAAAGAGGCCATATTGCCAATGCAATTGTTGACACTAAACTGCAATATATTACAACAATAAAGGAATATTAGGACAAAARTATAGTGAAATATCAAAATACAATCACGTTTGTATTGTAAACACTGAACTACTGAGTTTAAATAGTATTAAACTATGGTGCAGTACTGAGTAGATACAGCTTGGGGCAGTATTGGACCAATACAAGGCTCCAATGACTCTCATTATTTGATTTTAAACATTAATATTTCAGAAACTGTAGGTTGTACAAAAAGGCATAGCAATCATTTGGCACAGGAGCTTTACAGATTTAAATTACAATGGCAGCTTTAGGACAAAGTATGCAGGAGGAGAAGCATGCCAAATTGGAGATGACTTGGATGGGAAATGAATCACAATCAGCCAAGATATCAGGAAGAAAATTGTCTACCTCTAAACTCATCCTTGGGAACAATATCCAGATTTCAAAACATGCCTCATT
The DNA here is from genome assembly GCF_001266775.1 of Austrofundulus limnaeus. Lineage (NCBI taxonomy): Eukaryota > Metazoa > Chordata > Actinopteri > Cyprinodontiformes > Rivulidae > Austrofundulus > Austrofundulus limnaeus. The sequence continues at coordinate 1,651,363 of NW_013952503.1, read as the reverse complement.
CATCAGTTCAACAATTTATGTTCTATCTCTCAGGAAGGAGAAGGGTTCTTTGAGATGAACATGCTCAGGTGTAGAATGTGAGTATCAACCCCCAAAACAAAAGTAAAAGGRCTTTGATGATGATGCTGAAGCTGATCAGTCATTATTCACAGTTAAACCAACACTGGCCAAACATGAGCTGAAAAGACACTTGGTGAAGTAGAAGACATTACTGTAAAAGACAAATGTACACAACAATCTTAATAATTTGAGACRCTTCTTGTGGTCAGATAAAACTTAAACTGAACCATAATGACCAATTTTACATTTGGAGACAATAGGAGGAAGCTTGCAAGCCTGAGACCACCATCCAAACAGTGATACATGGAGGTGACAGCATCATAGTGGGGGTGTGGTTTGCTGCAGGAGGGACTGATGCACTTCAAATAATGCAGCGTTCCATTTACATCGTATTCCCAGAACTGGTAAATGGTAGTGACATAATTTCCCAACAAACCATATGAAACTGCYTTCCAGTTAATCGACAGGCATTTGTATTGTTGCCGTTAACCTAGCTGCAATACTGCTACAATATAAACAATGACAAAAAGAGAGCACTACTACGTACATCATGCAAATAAACATTGATTTAAATAAGTACAATATTGCACAGAACGCACACTACTTGTGCGAGTGATTAAACATGCACAAAAATTTAAGAAAGATAATGAACAGTAAAAGTTACAGAGTTAACTTTCCAAAGCTGCGAATAGCCACCATCTTGAAATCAAAACGGGGGGCAGTTTCATTTCTTCCACTTTATGAGAGGAATATTACCACTGGAGGGGGTGTTCCAGTTACCAATGGGAACAGGGAAATTACCACTTCCCAGGACTACTGGAACACAGCATAATAGTGTACATTAAGAAGAAGGCACTTTATGTGGAAATATAAGCTACACATCAAGACAGCGGTCAAAAAACAAATGCTTATTTCTTCATACCAAGTATGTAAATATGTATTCAAACAATGCACAGTTAATACAGTTAGCATGTTTTTTAGGGTCATCACTGGGTCAGTTTAATAAATACCTACATTTATGTTTAAATACCACTCTCAGGTTTCTTATTGTGGCACATCAAATCCTTTTTAAGACAATGAGTACAATATCACAGCAGTTTCAGTTTTCATTTAAACTATTTAGTGTATTTTAATGAGGTCTCTCTCTCTACTGGCTTTGAAGCAGAGCAGAGGAGATTTTTCAGATTTATAGCAGGCAATCAGGTTATTCTAACCTTCCACTTGTATTAGTTAAAAACACATTTCATTCATCAAAGTAAAGTCAACAGCCACTAAATCTGCCACTGCTGCTAATGCAACAGAAATCAGATGGAAGGCAGGAGCAGCCTCCTTTGGGTTCACCTCTGCACGCTTTTTCTGTTGTTTAAGGAGCATGGCTTGAACTTGATTAGAACAACATGGATTATTTTGTATCTCAAATATTTTCTTTGTTATTCATATATTAAATATTTGCAGCTGACAACCTTCTTCTGGTGTTCCTTTAGGTAACAACTCCAACTAGAGCTTTTTTCTATCATCTAGATTTTTTTCTTCACAGCTTTGATTAGAAGCTGTGACCATAAATAGCACAAAGTAGTAGCAACCGTTGTGTAGATCTGCCTGACTTTTAACAAAATATCTTATGAACCAGTTGACAGATTTGAATGAAAATTTAAAAGTTTCATCATTGGATTTATAACTGATTCATTTTTGGGGATCTGGTTCAAGATGGCCACCACAGGTTATTGTTACTGGCCCCAGACTGCTGTAACCGTGATGTTTGCAATCTGAAAACAGGAGCAAGTAATGACAACATGAGCACTGCCTTGATTGCGTTTGAGGCAAAGTAGAAGTTCACTTTAAAACCAACTTGGAAACAACAAAGATTCCATTTCCACTACTGCTCTCTTGCCTTACTAAATTCAGAAAAGCGCTGAAACAAAGCGGTGACATAGGGGCACCATATTATCATACTTGCAGACAATAAAACAGCTTGACACCATTTTATCAGGCAAAGAGTCATCAGGTAAGATGGTCGTCTTGAACTTGCAGCTATTTCAGTAACTAATGCAAAGTCTTTGTAAGTGTTCAGGTTTCGCTTTCATCTRTGCABCTAATTGATTTAGGTCTGCTCTGTAGCTCAGTTCCTTATAATCAACCAGAAACCTTCAACTTGATATTAGAATATTTAGTTTGTATAATTCCCTGTCTGTCTCTGTTTGCATTGGCCTGTTTTATTTCTGGCTCAGTTTAGTCTCATCTCATGATTCAGAGGGATGTTGGACCTGGTCTCCATCCCTGGGATTCATTCATTAAGTTAATTGTGATTAGTTGAGTGGACGGTGTTCAGTAGCTCTGATTAGCTGCTGTCGTTTCTCAGAGCGTGACTTCACYCCACATTTAAGTGAAACTTTAAAAACTGGATTTTCCATGACAGCTCCCCTCTGGTGTTGTACTACCAGCCCTTCATCTGCTCTCCAAAAAGAGCTGATTTACAAATGTAATTATTGAGACTATAAAATAATTKGGTTTGGAAAGTGACATTAAACATCTGCACCCACACAGACACATCAGCTGAGCCGTGATATTCTTTAGTGGAGGAATGTGTTATTTTGGGTAAAGTTTCAGAAAGGTTCTGTTGGGGGGTCCGAGGTGAAGGATGGGGGTCTGTAGTTTGTGGTTTGGGTGTTGATCCACCTGTGGAGTTTTACTCGGGTGATGAAGGGCCTGGTTGCAGACAGACTAACATGAAGGCAGAGATCTGTAGAGGCAGAAGGTACAGGTGTTGGATTATTCAGGGTCCCTTTCAAACACAAAGCTGTCTGAAGCCCTCAGAGCSATCAGAAGCATTCAGGAAGAAAACAAGAGGCCACAGATGGGAACACAGCAGTTGCTCAGGCCGATCGTCACTATGATGTGAGACGTTTKGTGGCCAGCAGCCCGGCTGTGGCCGACTCTGCTTCACTCATCTGGATCCTCTGGAAGCTCTGTGACACAGATGTAAAAAGCAGACTTGTAGATGCTGCGTGCCCTGCTGTGCACTCCTTCGCTTTGTGCATCACTCGTCTGCTGTTTCGATGCCACTCAGTCCAAGCCGGCTCTTGTTGCTTCATTCACTTCTCCCACTCAGTTCATCTTTAGTGATCCTCCTGCTTGCACGCCWTCTTTCCCTTCCTCTTGCTCCCACTCTTTTAATACATTCATCTCATCTGGTTTTTGAATTGGGGGGACTTGCTCTTGTCATTCATGTGTTTCAGTTTGTTGAAATGAGCCAAAGACGAGTGTGTGTCAGAGGTCACAACCTAACTTTAATATGTTTCACCCTCTGAAGGCTGAAGGCTTGTGTTTTAGACAGAAATATCAATTTAACTCAATCTATTCCTTTTTTCTATGAGTTCTTTTATCATTGGTTGTTAGACGTCCTTAGCAGCCATTAAAACTCTGCTGCCAGGAATCTGACAGGATCAGTGTCAGGTTCTATCACTCTTCTTCTTCTGTTTTTCTCCGATGCACACATGATAGGTTTTCTCATTATAGCTGAGAGTCACTGGGTGCAGCTGAATGGAAACAGTAGACAGTAGAGTCTGAGGCATCCAGCTGGCAGTGCCAGCCTTCAGAACGTCCTGCCTGGAATCAGCTCATACTAATCAATCTGTACCACTGCTGGGCCAGGAACACTGGATACCAGTGGATCAGCTGGACTTCTCATTATAGAAGCACTAATAGTGCTGGTTGAACTCCAGAGCTGTAGCAGTCAGTGTATCTACAGATGTATGTGACATGTCCAACATTAGTGCTGTAAAAGGTCCAGCTGCAGGACTGATGTCCGTAGAATTTCTGTTTCTAATGAAGCTGATATTTAGGATGAGACAGGAAAGTTGGAGATTCCACCTTACGCACAAAGCAAGCAGCCAAAACATAAGGTTGCAGTTTTATAGAAGAAGGGTGATTTATTTACAGTGCTTACATATTCATAGAACTGGAGTTTTAACACTTAAGGCAGATCCAAGGCCAAAATAATAAACAAAACCAATCTTAATTTTATCTCTTGTACATGTTAAATTCTCACACACACACACAACTGTATGATTGCATTCATAACAATAATGCAAAAATGTGACGTTGGTGGCCTGCAGTCATAATTTTCTCATCTTTAGAAGACAGGCCTCCACTTCTTCTTGATGTTTAGATAAAAGCTCCTCTAACTCTAGTTTGTCTGGAAACCTGCGCAAACACAAAGGCTCATAATTTCAATCTTTTTGACCTTCCTAAACTCAATTCTAATGTTTTTGTTGTGTTTTTGTTTGTTTTATAGACATGTATATTGGCAGTTAGGGACAATTCATTTGTTCATTTTTGCCCACCAGTTGTCTCTGTCTTACAGACTGAGTTGTGAGTCTGAAACCACTCAGAGCCTTCAAAGCCACATCTTGAGGCATTCCCAGTTCTTAATCTCATGAGCCTCCTAAATAAAACATCTTCGCCTCATCATGCCCTATCATAAACATGGACACACGTCCAGTCTCTTTGTCCTCCCTGCGTACTGAGAACCAGTGAACGAACTGGGCTGAATGTGTGCATTGTTTCCTGTCGGAGCYGCTGCTCCTCGGCGGCTCTGCTTCTCCGCTCAGTTTGGAAATCAGAAGTGACATGTGAAAGTGCTGCTTTCGTTACTCTGGATAACGACAGGGGAAATATGAAACAATGCCAGGACTGAGATGAAGCTCTCTCTGTGACACAACTGTGTCTTTTTATGCTCTCATACCACTCTCACACATTCATATGACAACATATCTGGCTCTGTTTGGTTTTTAGCAAGGAGATGACATTTCCACTCAACCTGTATGAGTCACCGTACTGTTTACACAGTGAATCATGTGAAAAGGGCAGAAACAAACAGATACTTGGTGAGATAGTCACACATTGATACACAGATTCACCCRRACATGTCTYAAACACTGAGGCTGGCAGCTAAGAGTGTTTTCATTGTAAATGGGTGATGACTTGTCCTAACATTAGGTATTAAAGAAGCAGAGGAGGCGAAGGAAAGAGGAGGTGGAAGGAGACAAATGAAGGTAAACTGTTCTGTCAGAGTCCTCTGCTCTGCAGTACCTGGCAGCTTCTCCTGGATTTGCTCCTGCTCTCTGTAATTATTATAATAAGGAAGGGTCATTTTCTTTTTTTCTGACTTGAGTTAAAGAAAAAAATAACACGAAACCAGAACCTGCTCTAATARAGGAAGACTTGGAATGATGGAGGACAGGCAACACTTTGGGAGCATCAGTTGTCACAATTACAAGTGATTAAAGGTTGATATATTCGAGTTATTTTAGTTTTCTTCAACTTTCTTTATAATTTTTTACTGGAACTGTCGTAATATTGACTGTATTTTCTGACAGCCTTGGCCAGCAGATTCTCAGCACATGCTACTCAGAGATCAGCTCATTGCAGCTACTTTACATAAAAAGCTAACACACCCACAAAGTTCTGACCAATCGCACAATGCCTTCTGCGTACCCCGTGTTAAATAATGTGAGAACATTCTTCTCCATGAACAGCCAAAAGGATGAAGATACAGCAAATGCTTTAAACGTTGATTTAAATGCTTGTGTGTTATGTGTTTCTAATCAGTATGTTAACCTAAACTGTTGATTTATAAAATATTGATTCATTGTTGTGTGAAATGCTGTAATGATGATGTGTGAAACGAGGGAAGGACAGACTAGTGTATATCTTCTGTCCACAATCCAGTTCAGTAGGTGGCAGTAAAGCACATTTAGTTGGTCTGCCAACCAACATAAAACATAACAGGACAAGAAGAAGACAGAATAGTTCACTTTGAGAGAAGAGATACACTGAATGACTGAGATTATGAGTTCTGTGTGATTACAGAAAACAATTAAGTGTTTTAAACATTTATACTTTTTATATAAAAGTATTAGGTAAGACTTATCTGTGTTTGGAGGAGTTCAGACCCTTAAAGATGGAGAGTTGGTGAAGGGGCATTCCTGATCTGATGAGACAGGTATAGGGGTGCTCCCTTGAGACAAAATGCCCAATAAGAGCTAGGTCTGACTGGGAGCAATGCACACGCACCCATGTCAGCGAGGCACTAGAATGGCGCTTCTCATCGACTATAATTCAGGCTTTAATGAAACAGGTGGAGCTGGTATATCAGCTGTCACTCAGTAACACCAGCTTCATCACTCAGGAAAAATCATGTGGCTTAAAAGTCAAGCACCCTTTGACTCAATTCCACATATTTTCTCCATCTTTTCAGCTGTAGTTTAGGTTTTCATCAAGATTCTTACTAATTRTTTAAATTGCTGTATAAATCTGCGTATTACCAAAGAAATTTTCTGACCCAGAATGAACAATGCATGATTTTCTTCGCCCAAAGCTCTGCAGCCTTTGAGGAAGTACGTAGGAGCTGAGGGGCAGCTCAACACTATGTGAGGTAGGACTAAATCCCACATGGATACCAGATATGATTGGAAGTAATTGTATTTTAATGTCCAGGAGGCCCATTCCCACTTTGAGATAGTTTTTTTTCCCAATGGTTGAGTCTGGTGTGAAGAATACCAACATGTGTTTCTACTACTTTTGTATTTATACCTCTGAACATAGCAGTCAGRACCGCAGGCGGCAGGAGTTTATTGTCGCTGTTCCACTTTTGCTGTTTCGTGACATCATGTCAAAACACGTCCATCTCGCTGCCCCGGCTGCTCATATTTGTTTTCCCTTGTCGCTCTCAATTTAAAAGGAGCAATAATGTTTGTCAAATGTTACGGTGCTCAGTTGAGTTCATGGGGTAATGTTTTGAGTGGTCGTTACGGGTGGACGGCTGTGAGTTTTAAATGGAGCTCTCTCTGTTTGTTTTCCCTGGTGAGTCGGGAAGAGTGAAGTGGTTTTAGTTGTGGTCGTGGCTAAAGTAAAGAGATTCTACTGTCCATCTGTTCCACTGTGGGACTCACCCGTCAGGCCACACAGAGATCCTGAGATGAATGCTGAGACCTGCCAAGACAACCTGCCAGCTACAAGCCAGCCAGCTTCCATTGTGTCATCCAGAGATCCATCAGCTGGGGGGGGCAGCCGAACCACCTCATAACTGCTCAGGTTTCCAGACACTCTTTGTGATCAGTCCAAGACAACCAAATGCAACAAGTAATCCAACATTCATCCTGTCTTTCTCTTATCTGCTGAAGTTTCATGACACTACGTACACTGTGTGCAGACAGCTCATTGGATGATTGTGACAATTTACACATGTTCAGAAGGAGTTCATCAATGTGGATAATTTTCTACTTTTTCTGCAGCTCTGTATGAGGTGTTAGTCATTTGTCATCACATATTTAGTATAACTACTGTACATATTACAACACACTCTGGAAGTGTCATACACAAGTATTATTTAGATTGTTTTCACTGCAGAAGAAAGATAACATCCCGTCTACACAACACATGGTGTTTTTTAATGGCCATTTCTGACTTTTCTGTCTGGACCATGAAGAGTTTGTAATGCAATGAAACAGCAGCCTGTTTTGCAAATGCACATCAAAACTTTGTGCCCTAAAAAAKCCCCAAATTCTTTCAGGTTCCTCTTTGGCCTGACAGCAGGTAGAAGCTCAAGGCTACCTWCTCARAGAAACACAAACAGACATGCTTGCTTGCAGACAAAAACACACCTACATATGTTGTCACTCATGTATACATGTGCTTTGACAGATTCTGATGTTCTCATTTGGACTTTCCTTCCACACGCAGGTCTGAAACGGCTTCCATGTGCCAGCAGGCGCTGATGGCTTGATGTAAGCCATTAGACCATGCTAAGCTGCTTCAACAAGAAGACCTAGGGTCTTTGCCCACTGCTTTTCCTTTCATGTACATCGTTTAGCCAATTTTTGCAGATATTGACTTTTCCAATTTCTTATGATTCAAATCCCAATATTAGAATTTAGCAATAATAATCAATACTTGAGACTTAGAACTCATTTATTTAAACATGCATCATTGTTAGGCTGTTGTTATAGAGTAATGTTATTTAAATATGGATCATCAGCACCATCAGTTGTACTGCTGTAATTTTTTGTCATGTTTAAATATGTTTATATTAACATCACAGACAATTACATGTAAYTGCATTAGACTACTGAAAATATTTAAAATTTATCTGGATCATGAAGATATGTTGATTTCAAAGAGCTGTTCAGTTTTGAATGTTATGTTGTATGTCACTATGTACATTGTGATGTCACTAACATTCAAAACTGAACAGCTCTTTGAAGGGATGATCAAACTGGCTTTTCTACTGAACCACCTCAGTCCTGACTCTCCTTTGCTGTCACCTCTATTGTCATTTCTAATAAAATTCACGAGTGTTTTTTTTTTCTTTTGGAAATGGTATCAGAGTTCAACTTGTGATTTAAGCCATATGTGTGAAAACATGAT
>NW_013952503.1:1640153-1642866 GCF_001266775.1 Austrofundulus limnaeus | reverse complement strand
TTTTTATTATTATTTTTCTGTCTGCTTCGTGTTGCAGTTCTTGGTCTCTTGCCAGACTTTATTTCCCCTGTCCCCTCAGTCTCTCCATGTGTTGATGTGGTTTAAGTCATCTGGGAGCGTTAATGGAAGGAGGCGAAGTTTAACTTGCTGGAACACTTTCTTTAGCCTTTGCATCATCCAGCCAAAACACCAGCTAGTTTACCAATCAGACAACCTGATGATGGATTAATGATCTGATACTAGACACTGATCTTATAAAGACTCAAAACAGCGTTAGACCTAAACTTTACCCTAAACCTGGTTGGTCGGACAGCAGAATTAGGGCCAAAACTCTGATTGAACTGTGCCACAACAGCTTTATATGTTAGAACTCAGGAAAAGAGATTATGACTAAATGACTTTATGAAATAATCAATAACCTTTGTTTTATTAATGATGACAGGGGACTTAATGTTTCACAAGGAAATTTCAAGATAGTTTACATACCATGATGTTAAAACCAGAAAAGAGTTGCAATCAAACATAAAGGTAAAACAGGTAAATAGACTGAATTCATTTAGAGAGACACAAATCAGATGGAAGCTCTGCTGAACTGAAACTTCTCAAAGAAATTCACACAACCAGAACTCTTCCAAGAGTACAGATCTGGTTGTCCAACCACACTGGGGTACAGCAAGAAGGGTCTAACTTAATGGTCCCTCTGACTGAGCTTTAATAATCCTGTGTGGAGATCAAACTAAATTCCTGGAGGACAATCAAAACTGCAGGATTCCACCAATCTGGGCTTTATTGTAGAGTGTCTCTTTGGCTTTAAACATTTGAAATCTGCTCCAACACATCTGATTTAAATTAATCAAGTGTGATTCTCAAGGACTCTCAAGATTCTCTGGTCTGATAAAACTAAGACTGATTGGGTTGGTCTCAGTTTTAAATATTAAATCTGAAGGAAATCATGATACCATCCCCACAGTGAAGCATGGTGGAGGCAGCATCATGCTGTGGGGGTGGTTTTCAGCAGCAGGGACTGAAGCCTGAAACATACTCGCTCCGACGCRAACAGGTCGATGCGCGGTCACGTGGTTGTTCGGTGGTCGTTTTCGCACAGACCTTTCTTACTCCCTACGACACCCTGCGCAGAGCTCGGGGAAACCCCCTCTCCAGCTGAAATGCGTCACTGCATGGAATTTCTCCCCGCAACAGCAACACAGAAAAAAAGGTCACTCACCCGACGTATTCATCCACATCTGTCCTGGTAAAGCTCCACAGTTTTTATCAGTCAGATTCCTCAGCGCACGTCTGTTTAATCTCATTCATGAGTTTTTCACAGTWTAAAACTCTGCTTCCTGGTRGGCTCGGGGAACGAGTTGTTTTATTCCCCCGCTTTTTTTTACCGAGTGGTTGAAGTAAATGTAGCGCATAGTGCTTTCAGCACAAACATGCATGAGTTTTTCTCGGTTTATCTATCTTTAAAACTGCTTCAACAGTCTGCTCTAGTCATAATCAAGTTTTTTTTTCTTCTGCTCTGTCCGTCTGAGCGCTTTCAGGAGCACAAACAAACACGCCCACGAACCAATCACACATTACCGTTGACACGGGAGGGGGGTCAAAAGTTCTGCCTGGGGGTTGTGCCAAAAGGGGCTGTCAATACGACGCTGCGAAGCCCGGTGACGTAATTTTCGTCATTAAACTGCGACAACCTGTGCCGACGTCGGCACTTCGGAGCGAGTATGTTTCCAGCTTGAGAGACTTGTCAGGGTTCCACACAGCTGAGCTTACACTCAGCATGACAATAACCCAAAGCTCACAGTGAAAACATCACAGTGTGACTTCAGGACAACTCAGTAAAAACCGCTGACAGTGCATGTCAGGAATTTTACAGAACCTGAGTCAGTCCAGTCAACACAAACTTTATTGTTCTAATTATTCTCATCACTTTGTTTTACTGCTGCAGAGTAAAAAACAAACAAACAAACAAACACAGAATTAATTTTCAGTCTTAATTCCAGCACGTGTTACCAGTCAGGTTTAAACCTCTCTTCTCATCCACTACAAGCTTATTTACTAATGATGTTTCTTCCTTACTTCTCCATTCAAGCCTCTATTTTTCTGTCAACTTTAATCCTTCACTCATTTTGTTTCTGTCCTGCCAGTTCTAACCACGTATTTGGTCTTAATGAAAACACGAGTTCTTCTCTGTAATGTAGAGCTCGTCTCCTTCCATTCATTCTGTCTCTTCTAAATATAAAAGCCCTCAGTAAAATACACTTTGCTTCACCACTTTGTTCTGGTCTCAGAGTGACCCCGCTGAACCAAACGTCAGTTTGTTTTGGCAAAGTTTTTCACTCAGTTTACCATTTACAAACAGACTTGTCCATCTGACTACTTGTTCCTCAACTTGAGCCTTAATGTAATGTGATACTTTCAATAAGTAGGTCTGAAAGAACCCTCAGAGCTTCACTGACCACCTCTAAACTTGGAGTTAGCCTCGTTCACCTCTGCTTCAAGCCTGTGAGTGAATTATGGATGCTGTCATTTCCTGGTCATGTTCAACCACACACTGGCATACACAACGCTGGACAGCCAAACATAGCCTGCTGAAAGGTTTTAGACAGACGGTGTTGTGCTCTTTCCCTACTATTTCATTTTAATGGTCCAGTTCCTCTCATGAGTTATGGGATGTGTAACTGTGCTCCCTCTGTGCACAGAGGGCAGG
>NW_013952503.1:1633402-1635239 GCF_001266775.1 Austrofundulus limnaeus | reverse complement strand
TCCTTTAAGTGCTCCAATTATCCTGTTAGCTTAGCAAAGATCCTGCCACTGTTTTATCTTAATGTCTTCATTTGTTTCTATCTTTTCATACACACCCCACAGACCTCAAGGAAATCGTTATCCAAGAGGAAAACAATTCACTTTCAGTATATTGTAAAAATAACAGAGGAGGCAAGCTAATGACATKTCTAAAGTGGTGTAAACCAGAGCCTGTTTTAGTTGCTGTGATAAAAACAGTTTCTGCCTGAGAAAAGCGAAGAGAAAAGAAACACTGTTGGTCAAAAAGCACGGCTGCTGCTGCACTGATCCAGGAGCAGTGGGTTAAACTGAATGGGTGAGAGAAATTTAAAGACTTTAAAACAAAACTAAGAAAAACTTTGGGAATGATAAAAAGTAACAAAAGAAGGAAAGAAGAATGAGTCACAATCATGACAAACTAAGTGTTGACAGCAAATCTGGATCTGATGATTGAGGAAATATAACGTCTTGTGTGTTGTTTTATTCCATCTTAAATCCCAGCCTCACTTTGACTCAGTGGTGTTTGTAACATTTTAGGCACTTTGTAAGCAAAATGTTTTGTTGTAAAGAAAGATAGATTTTTCAGACTAACTGTTTAATCTTTAGTAATCAGACATTTTTAATAAAAAGATGAAACTCGTGTCTGTTTTTTGTCCAACATCATGTGTTTTCAGCAGGACGACAGAAAAGACCAGAAGGTGTGTTTTTGTAAGTATTGTAAGTTGACTTCAGTTTATCTCATAACATAACATCCACTAATAGTGAACAAACCTGTTGCTTTGTAAAAGTCATTTTAAAATCACTAGGGCTCCTAGTGTTACAGTTGCCCAATTGTTTTAGAAAGCTAACCTAATTTCATATGAACTGAATATTAGGTATTGTTTAATGTTGATATTTCAAGTACAATATACTGAGATATGCTGCTGTTTGCCACATGTTTTGTATTTGTGTGTTTATTCATTGTATCACAGTCAGGCCAAAGGCAGGTTTCCACAGATGTGGATGATAACATTTTGACTCGTTTCCATTCCCACTGATCAGTGACTGTAAACATTAATTTGTTGCACTGTACACAACCCCAGGCTTGGTGCACACTGGAGTTTTACACAGTAGRTCATTTGAGTCAGAGGTTTYGAGTAACAGACATTAGAGTGAATGTATAAATGGAGTCTTGGTGCTTTAATTAATCAGGACTGATTCATGCTGGGGATGAACTGAAGGAGGTCAATGGGATCCCCGTGGATGACAAGAAACCAGAAGAAATCATTCACATGCTGGTACGGCTCATCTTTTTATGTACGTCCAAAGGTTTCTTCTGTGTTTCAGCTCCGCTCTCTTGGTGAAAATAACAGTCCCTGTTTGTCATGGCAAAGACTTGTCTGAACTCCTCCAGGAGCCCGGGCCTCCCGTCACTGTGCTGAAAACTAAGCACTGGCTTTTTTTCTGAAAGTTTTTTTTTTTTCTGGCTTTTAGACCACATGTATTGAGCCGCACGGTCTCCCTGGATGAGACTGATGCTGTGTAGTTTCTCCAAGCAGTTTTCTCTGCACGCCTCAAATGAGCTCCATGATGGGTCAGGACTTTGTCAGGGGAGACTTGAGAGTCTCTTAAAGTCTGCACCTTCTCAAATCTATCAGAGCTTTCCCCTCAATGCTCACATACAAAACCTGTTTTTATAAGCAGCCTTATTATTAGTGTGCGCCATTCAGCGAAGAAAAGAACAGCAAGCTACTGACTGGCATCAGAACCTCACCTGATCGGGTAGTAATTTGGGCCTATGTTACTGTTTTTCATCAGTGGACAAAAGACATTAGTGCTA
>NW_013952503.1:1630930-1633213 GCF_001266775.1 Austrofundulus limnaeus | reverse complement strand
CATCTGGAGTCAATTTACTAAACATCCTACATTTAAATTGTTCTCCTGCATTGCACAGACTGGTTTTATAATGGTTTTATCATTGTTCCTATATAGTTTTGATTTGTAAGGCTAATGATTTTAAATATTTCTTTTTTTTATTAAATTGTAGTTGATGCTCCACAGAGATGTACCACAAAATCTGTTTCACCTGGTAACTATTCACATCCCAGTCTTACCCAGAGATATTGGATGTAGATGTGGGTCCTTGTTATAATTACATGAATTAATTTTATTAAAACTAAAACAGGGTTCATGTAGTGGAGTTCCTCTCAGGTTATTACCAGACTAAAACTTTAACTTTTGTCACATTGAAGAAATTTATGGTTTGCTTATCAACCGATTTTAAATACACTACTCATTGTATAGTCTTTTTGTTAGGTGAACAGTAACATCTTTTTATAATATGGTTATTTCTGCTTGAATTGATAATTTTATGTATAGGTAGATACATGCCTGAGCACAGATTCAACACACAACTGATCTTCATTAGGACAGAACATATTGRATGAAGACATGACTCTCAGCAGTAGGGGGCCATTCCCGATGACCCAATAAAATAGGCGGAGTCATGTCCTGAAGATTCTGTTATAATGAAAGGATTTCCTGAGGGACGGCCCTGAACATAGACTGYGAATAAACTGCCTTCAGCCGAGCGAGCTCTGTGTGGTTGTGTGRACTCTTTTCACATTCAAACATCCATGTATTGATGTACAGTATTCTTTGTCTGGCTCAAATACATTAAACAGTAAACAAACATGTTTAACAATTTTCTTTCAACATCTCATCTCAAGACTAGACCTTTGTCTCTCATCTCATCACCAGAAGAAGTRATGTTTTCTGGTAGATTAAGTGAGAGATCCTAATTTTTCATTTTTCAACTGTGTCCCTTTTGTCTTTTTTTAATTTTTGTATGGCAACTCTGATCAAGTATGTGGCAGAGTTACACACTCTGTGTCTATTCACAACCCTTCAAACAACAGTTTTTCTGTCTTTTTACGTTGTGTGTGTTTTGCATAATACATGAGTATTATTCCAGTGAATGGTAGCTATTTGTTTTTCCTTTTCCTGATAGRGTGAGTGCCCTGAAGCACCATGCCATGCATGTGAAGTATGTGGCAGTGATCCTGTTCTGCCATTTGTCATGAGTCTTGGAAGTTCTTTGAGGACAGTTCTGGATGGATTTGCTTTCAAAGAAAGCAGATCTTTTTTATGTTTGGACCCAAAGGTTTGAGGGATTGGTTATGTTGATGCAGTCCTGGTCAAATTGAATGAAAATTACCAGCCCTTTCCACAGAGCTGCATTCAATTCCCTGTCACATGTTTAAAACATTCCCCATCATGTTTTTATTTCCACTGTCTTTTTCCTGCCTAATCAGAAGGTATCATCCTGTTGGAGGACCCAAGGGCATCGTGTTTGTCTTAAATATGACTCTGCTGTTCTCTCTGCCAGTTTTTCTTTGAATTATCATTTCTTTGTCGGTTCTCTTTATTCTTAGGTTAAAAATAACAGGTGAAAATTCTTCATTGCAGATTGTATCCTCCAGCTCCTTCCCAACCCTAATCCTGGCCTCTCACACCTGCTCCTTGTAATCATTAAGCTCATCTGTCACCATTTTCCTCTCTGCCTGTTTATTCTCTCAGTCCTCACTTCTCTTCATTTAATCATTTCATATATCTCACCATCTGTCTGCTGTAAGCCACATGGTTTCGGTTACATCTCTGAATTTTTTTTGTTTGTTTGTTTAATGCCATTATTAAAGACAAACTTCTTATTCTTCAAGTCTTCGTCCTATTTAAAGCCACACCTATGAAAGCCAGCATTTCTGGTCTACAAGTCCAGAACCAGGTTTTAGTGAAATAAAAGAAGCTCAAGAGAAGAAAACGAGTTATAACAACATCTCCACTGGAGAGTACTTGCTGCAAAGTTTTTCAGTCTGTTGGATGTGGTTGTATGATTTATTAAAAGTGAAATTGTAGAACCTACATATGTTTTTTCAGTGCTACTGAGGCTGCATGTAGAAATAAAGGAGGAGGTGGGAAGGAGGAGACACACAGTTGTTGTCTTTAGTTGTTAAGCTGTTTTTCCCCCTCATGCCTCTCTGTGATGAAACGTCTGTAAAGTTTGTGGCCAAAAGTGAATCTTGAGCTCTGCTTGGGGCGAGAACATTTCTGGGCTCAGGTTCTACTTGATTTTAGAGCCAGCAGACAACAGAATAAATTCTAAATGACCAAGAATGAAAC
>NW_013952503.1:1623571-1625608 GCF_001266775.1 Austrofundulus limnaeus | reverse complement strand
GTGGTAATTTGTGAGTCTGAGGACAGTAGGTTCAAGACAGAGTTGATTTCCATTAAAATGTCATTTCCTGTAGTTGTGTAGTGCTGTCTTTATCTGTATACCTTAGTACAAGTACTAAAAGTACTCATAGGATCATTTTATCTGACATGATTGGTGATTTAAAGACTCCACTGGAAGCAGACCTGTTTGTGTTGGTGGGAGTGTTTTTAAAGTCCGTCATATAAGTCATGCAGCATTTTAAGATGAGACATCTCTAAGCCCTCTGAGCTGTGGGACAAGATGAAGAGAAAAATAAACCAAACTTGACATAAATGGATGCTCTACAGCCAAAGGTCTGGAGCATTATTCCACCATGTAAGCCTTTTACAGTTGGGTCAGAACCATTCTCCAAATATTTAATGTGACGGCTGTGGAAAATGCTCCCAGGCTGTTTCCCCAACAAATAAGCCCTCCTGAAGGTTGATTTCTGTAGAAAATTAAAAAAGCTGTGTGGTGCYTTACTTGGGTRAAACCCAGCTTAGTCTTTTSTTAAAAGGTCAGCATCTGTAGTTTGCTGTATATCAAGGCTGCTGCTGGAAACAGATGCTCCATGCAATCAAATATCCAAAGATCAGTCATGAAGTTAACTTTATTACATGAGCACAATCATTTCTACAGATGCCTGTTGTTGGAGCTGTGTGGGAGGAACATTTGTTGAACACATAAAGTGCAGTTAGGACTGGAAATATTTGGACAATTACTTCATTTTTTTGTTTTTCATCCGTTTACCAAAAGTCAAGTTGCAGTTGTGCAATTATTACAGCCTAAAGGTGTGTGCACTTTTTAAACTGAGGGTTTACACATCTGGCAATTTTATAAAATTTCTATGCAATAATTCATTTTTCCTTGAGATTTTCAATGAAAACATGTCTTTAGTTTGTTTGGGGTGTTTKTTTTCATTCAGATTTTTTTTTATTTTAGTTTTTTTTTTTTTACAAATTTGTCTTTTGCCCCTTTTAATGCATAGATGCTGTGATTTCTTTTACAGGTACAGGGTGGTAATTCTGAGGATGCTAGAGTATGAGGAGACACAATCACAGTTCACAGATTCCTCTTAGTCATTTTCTTTACACCAGTGATTCCTAACCGGGGGTACATGTAGCCCTTAGGGTACGCGAGCAAATTACAGGGGGTACGTGGAAAAATTTCCCAGGTGTGTAAAAAAAATGGGACTGAGATATGTAGGGCCCTATGATTTCCACAATGCAGAAAATGCAAACAGAATCATAGAATTAACACAAAATGGAATCAAMTATAAAACGCGGAACCTCACGGATTTGCTCATTTGATGTACTGGGAGGCTGMTCCTTCTTTCATCTGCCATTATCTGGTTTATTTATTTAATTACTTATTCACCTCCAAGGCAAAATTTTAATCTTTGTTTAATTTGAGTTGAAAAGAATAAAATGCCTGAGAATTAAATGTTCTAGGGAGTTAAACACATAATTTTCATTTAACAATCAGTTGTTGTACATTATAGTTTTGAAGAATCATCATTATGTTTGACTGAGGAGGTACTAGTGGTATGACAAAATGGCTCAGGGTGTACACACGTCTAAAAAGGTTGGGAACCACTTCTTTACATTTATTAAACCTCCTATAGGTCTGTAAGACATTATCAGAGTGGAAACTGGGCTCAGAGAACTGTGGGTAACTTCTGAACAGCAGCATGTGGATCTCTTTCTCTGTGGCCTGTTACAGTTTGTTTATGGTGAATTAAATGTTCTCTTTTTTTCCCATTTTCTTTTCATTTAAAAAAAAACACATTTTGCTATCTGATAGTTTTCAGTTACAGTCGTGGTAATTTATGGCCTGATACACACCATTAATAGTTGGGTGTTTGTCTGTAGAACTTCAGCGAGGAAATTTAAACCACATACCTTAAAACTCACAGAAAAACTGTTCTTGTTTCAGGAAAAATACTTTTCTCTGTAAATCTGATTTGACCAGTCAAACCAATAACAGAGATGTGGGACCCTTGTGGCACCAGTATCATGG
>NW_013952503.1:1618585-1623366 GCF_001266775.1 Austrofundulus limnaeus | reverse complement strand
CACCGCAGCAGATTGAAAATGTTGTGGAAAATATTAAACATGCAGATACTTGGAATCTCTCAGTCCATAGTTTATTTTGTTCAGACAATGTGAATCATATTTTTTGTCTTTATCACTGATTTACAATGTATGGAAACAATAGAAGTGAAGGCAAGTCCCAATCATTGATAATAAGCTGAACAAAAAACAACATATTACCCATGCTGGATTCTTCAGGATTCAAGAAACATCTGGAATAAATATAAAATCATAATCCTTAAATTTAGGGTGAATGTGTCCTTCTGATACTTTCATTGATCATAAAATCAGGACTTGCTCATGGTTGGATCAGTAAGTTGTAGAACTCAACACAACATAATCAGCACTACATAAATCATGTAGATTAACCTTTGTAAAGTGAGCTAAAACCAAGTTGTAAATATTTGGGTCAAATATTGTACTGTACTTCTGCAGCAATGATGCTGTGCAAAACTGCACGTGTACAAAGAATAGTTTAATGCTGAAATCAGTTTCACAAAAAGTGTCTTTCATTTCCAGTGATGTATGAAGTACCACAAAGTGATACTTGAGTAAAAGTAAAATTATCCTACTTAAAATTTACTTTGGTAAAAGTTAAAGTCTCCTTTAGGAATATTACTTGTGTAAAAGTTTCTGATGTCTTTTGTACTTAAGTATTGAATGTAAAAGTATTGATTTAAAATGAGCAGTCAGATTCTCAGTAATGACATTTATTAGGAGGTGACCTCCCCAAAAAATGCAGAAATTACTATTTTACATTAAAATAACTAATTTATGTTAAATTTAGGATGCACTAATCTAGCTGTTTCAGATTATATACATGTATCAAGGCTGCCCAAACATTTTCCCCAAAATGAAAATCTATCCAAGGGCTGCGGCCAAATGCAATAATATAATTCATGAAATGCAAATACTTAAGTACAGTGTATACAGAAGTGTGACATGATTTGTTTGTGTACAAACTAATACGGTCTCAGAATTTTATAAATTTATACTTCTCATTCAACCACAATTAAATTCACTCTAGGCCCAATTTATGTAAATAGAATTTAGTTTTTACAATAACAAGCTGGAATGAAAACAAGCAAAAATGAAATAAAAGTAACAACTTTCTACTTCTTGCCTTTTTTAAAAAATGTAAGAAATAGAAYTAAAAAGTAGACCGAAAATAATTACTCAAGTAAAGTACAGATACCCAAAAATTCTACTTAAGTACAGTAACAAAGTATTGTACTTGGTTACTTTACAACAGCCGTTTTAGTAAATTTCTATTTTCAACAACAATAAAGATATTTGAAATGCAGACATGTTTAAAATACAGGAGAGTTGGAAGTAGTTTTAGCATCAAACATGAGATTTCAGAATCTGAGTAATAGAAGGAGTAAAACTAAGAAACTGATACATGAATGTGATCAGGTTTACTTATACAGTATGTGAGCCATCACATTAGACTAAGAAATAATTCATTTTTGGTCAAAATAACCTAAATATATTTTCATATTCATTTTTTCTTGTTGAGGTTGCTACGGGGTCACCTCGAGTGAAGAAACAAGATTTACTGCCTCAAAGCAGGCCTCAGACAGGCCTGACGAGAGGACAGGAACTCTGTCACAAACTGAACTCTATTTAGGCCATGACAGGTRATTCCAACCGTGGAAGAGAACTCCTCAGTTCTCTTAATCAGATAATGGACAGAACAATCTCTTCTGTTTGTGATCCATTTGTTGTTTAACTAAGAATGTCTATGCATTAGTTAAATCATGATAATGACTGTCACAAGAAAAGTGGAACCACTTCTTTTCTTTTATTGTGCCTTAAAGATTAATAATGGTATAAAAATCACAGAGAATCTGACTACAATGTTTTCATTGTGTTTTTATATAAATCACTGTTTTTATTTTTCTGTGAACACAGTAATATAATTGTGGATTTTTCCTGAGAAAATCTTTCATTTATCTGGACTAACAGAAGGTTCAGAACTGATTATAAAACAGAAATGTTAATTAATCATCATAAATATTTTGCAGTGATTTCTATTAGAGTATATCAGAAGAAAGCTGAAAAAAGGTTATCATCATGTTGTGAACAGCCACAGAATTTTAACCTTGGGCTGGTGCCCTGGCAAATCTTTTATCTTTCTTTCTCTGACTCATCTCCAAGCCTGAGGGCAGAACCGAAGTTCGTCTGTTTCTTTTACTAACCCAGACGGCTTTGAGCGACACTCTTCTTCCTGACTCCAACCTAGGAAGAAAGCTGAGTTTCTCTCCGGAGGACTCAGTTTGGCTTTAAGTCTGAGCCCATGATCTAACTAGGGGAGACTTAACAGCCAGGGACCTCGCACGCCGCCGGCGGTCCCACCCCGAGGCTTCAAGCCTCTAAAGTGTGTTTTACCTCATGGGGAGATTTTATTTTGGAAAGAAGAGACCGGATATGGCTTGAATTTTTCTGGCTTGGACTGAAATAGACGAAAGTTACCTGGAAAAACACCTGTTTGCCAATGACCGGTAAGCGAGCTGACATTAGTTCCCTGACTGATCGGAGGCGAGCCAGCTCCTACCCCGAGGGTGCCTTAAGAAGTCATCACCAGGTAAAGCTGATGTGTTCGGAGTGATGTGTCATGTGGACCCTGAGTGCAGAAAAGACCTGCAGATCCGGTTGACCCACACTTTGATAAAGTAAAAGTAGTAGTAAAATACTATTCTTACTTTCCTCCTTTCCTTGTTCTTTATTTGCCAAAACTTAAGCTGAAAGTGCCAGTAAAATTGTTTGGTTGTTAACATCAGAACTGACGTTTTACTGTTCTATATAAGTTATCTAAGTTGATGTGAATTGAAATTCGGATGTGGGTTTTATCTCATTTAACTTGGACACTTATTATAGGAATACCCACAATTAATTGTAATTTATGATTTGCTCAATTTGTGTAAATAAATGATTGCATTGTCTTTTATGAATCTACTTGAACTCGTCTGAACGTTCACTTATTGTGTCACTTTTCACTTCGCACATTCAAGATATTAACAAGTAATGAGAAATATCTTGGTAACAGTTTCCTCATAACCTTGTGTATGAGAGATGTGGGAGAAGCTTAATACCACCTTAAGCTCACCATCCTACAACACCATCAGCCTTCACAAAACAGTGGAAGTTTAAGGTTTTTCCAGCAGCAGGACCCAGACAGACTTAAAGTTCAAAGTAACCAATTTATTAATGAAAACAAAAGCCAGCAGTGTGGCCAGTATACAAAAATCGAATGCTCAGGAGGACACGAAGGTCAAGACACAGGGAGAGCTTCCACTGTACAGCAGATGAAGGCCTTGTTTTCTTAATAATTTTTATATTATTTTTTACATTTTATTTTATGTGATTATGGTTTACTTTAATTGAAGTTCTTTATCATTGATTATTGGTAATCTAGTGTGCTTACTTATTAACCTTTATTTACTTTGGTCAACTCGAAATGTGCTCAAGAAATCATCTTTGATTTGACTTGGAAAATGTAAAACAAATTTACTATGTAGCCACCAAAGGAAAATGTGAGGCAAGTGTTTGGGTTAAATACCACCCCCCCCCCCCTCAAAAAAAAAAATTGTTGGCCGTTGTGTGTCCTGCAGTTCTGTCACCTAAAGCAAAGCTATCTGTCATCAGGCTGAGCCGTACAAAACAATATGAGGTTTCAGACATCAAGCTGTGTGAAGGTGTTTGCCAGGACATTATTCATCATGTAAATTGGAGTGCACGGCTGCAGGCTAATAGTATGGTTGTGTAGGATTTTGCTCACTCTCAGTGACGTATATCAACTGACTCGTGTATAAACTGTGTGTGATGGATGTGTTTCATCTGATTTTCCTATTTTTTCCCCCAGCTGGATTTAGAAGAGGCTTCTGTCTTAGCAGGAGAGACAGGAAGACAAATGAAAATGCAAGTCCAAGAAAAGGGATATATGTCAGTGTCATGACCCTTTAAGGCCCAACGTTTTAGACAGCTTATGAACATTTTAAAGACATCTAAATTAAAGTTGGACTAAAAACAAATAAAAAAAACTATTGGAAGCCTCTTTTAGGCATGCTGCTAACAAATTGATCAAATATACAACTTTTATTTGTCATTTAACTTGACATAAGTTGTTTAAAACATTGTGTGACCGAGCCTTTAACTGAAAGATGCCCCCCTACTGCCAATAGTGAACTATGACTGGTGGTCCTAATGGCTGAATAGTAGAGCTGAACACCTAAAAGTAGATAYAATAATGCAAATAATGTCTGTTTATCGTGTTACTGCTTACTTTACACTCCTACACTGCATGGTCCTTTCACACAGAATCATCCAATTACACCATAAAAAAAATCATCCAGAATTCAAGATCTTCAGTCACATATTAAAAATGCAGAGTGATATGTTCACACTGGTTTTAAGCATAAAACTTGCATAAGGCTGATTTAATTTATCCATGTGATGACTTGATGAACAATCCTGCTTCTCACTTTCTGATTTCTTCTTCCCAACAGGTGTCAAATAAAAAACCTCTTGATTTACATCATTAAAATTAAATAGTGAGGGCCAAACACTGAATGTTCTTCTAAGCTGCTGTGATGCAGTCACATATTTAAAGATCATAGGCTACTATCTAGTGTAGAGGAGCTAAAGATTGTGGATTTTATTTCTTTTATTTAAAAAAAAACATTTCTCAGACTATAAATCTCTAAACCCCAAACCACCAGGATGTAAACATTTATCCCGTAGTGGGACAGACTGCTCTGACC
>NW_013952503.1:1613948-1617550 GCF_001266775.1 Austrofundulus limnaeus | reverse complement strand
TTCACACACAGTGAAGTGAAGGGCCAAGGAAGGATCTGCTTTATGTTCCTCAGCCTCCCTCTTTTGTCCCAACAGATTCATGTGATTTGTCTTCATAAACAACTCAAACTGTTCTCCTTACTTCAGAGACAGACTGGATTTTCTACAGTCTGAGGACATATTTGGTAAATTCTTGAGAAAAATACTTTCCACTCATAGCATCTGCTTTTTCTCAATTTTTTTTAAAATAAATCATTTCAGTCCTACATATTTAGGCAACTGATACAATTACTAACTTTACAAAATCTTTCTTTGATTTCTGACAGGTGAAGATGAAAAATATTTCTGAGAGGATTTTAAAGATGCATGAAGGCTGTGTGCAATGGAAGGCCAAAGGGAAATCAAGTAAACAGCTGTTTGTCTGATTTAAAGGAACAACCTTTATCACACCAATAAAATAACATCAGTCTTAGTTTGCAGCACATTAACAGTCTGATGGAAAACTGAAGTCAAGCAGTGTTTTGAGGGAAGAGGTTATTCAGAGGTCAGTGTTTTACTATAACTGTGTTATTGTAGGAACTGCAGACATAAAAACACTCTGTGCCTGATTTGGCTTTAGATTCATATTTTCCCCTCTCCTTAGCCCAYCACCTTTCCTGCACATTGTTTTTGTATCCAACACATTTATTTTTTTGTATTTCACTAATGCCTGAAGGTATTTCTTCATTAATGTGAATAAACGTGTCCAAAGTGGCACTAATGAATGACCTGCCGCCTACCTCTCAGGCTTGAATGGAGCTCTGGATAAATTACGTCTGAGATCCATTTCAAAGACAAATCAAGATGCTTATCTGGGTTTTTGTACCTTTCAGAACCAACAGCCAAAGAAAATATATTTGAACATGCTGTATGCACAGTTTGAGCCGACCGCTGAAGGTTTGGAAAGAAATCTGATTATTTAACCTGACAAAATTCAGTGTGTATTTCCACATTTCCTCTAAGTTAGTGGATGAACTCACAGTAGGCTTTTGGTGGACTGAAAGTTTTTAATTTGGGGTTTAGCCTGAACATATGTCATAAGTGAATATTTACGTACCGAGTATCCAAATATTAAAAATTAGAACTCTTCATTAACGCTTCTTGTTGAAAAGCTGCATTGTAAAAGAACTGCAGTCGCCACATGTTCCTGTTGCCATCCTCTAAATGTGGGAGCAGCAGAGCAGCAGCTGTAACGTTGCCGGCTTGGTGACTACTTTTTGTGTTGGTGGTAGTGGTGGTCTTTTTTCTGTTCTTTTTCTGTTCTTTTCTGTTCTTTTTGGMTTTTTTTCATCTCTTTACTATCACATTATTTTTCTCTTATTTCTTTATGTCTAACACAACAAATACTTGTACACAGGCGCACAAACCCACACATGCTCATATATCATACATCCAAATACTTAATAATAAAACAAATGCTTCATTTAACTTCAAATACATCACATACATTTTTATATATCTTACATGCTACACAGGTATTCTCAAAATCTTGACTAATCATCATTCACTGTCAATGACTGTCCCTGAGTGTCCCTATTGTTATGATAACAGGCGTGGTTTAATTTTATTCTCACAAATACTGCATTGGGTTGTTTAAGGTTTGTCACATGGAATATAAATGGAGCCGGTACCCAACAGAAAGATAGAGAGTTTTTAACCAGCTTAAAAGATTAAAGGTAGATGTTGTATTACTACAAGAAATTCATAAATTAAATTCAACTGTAGATGATCTTAAGTCTCCTGAGTTCCCTACCATATTCTCAGCCTGTTATAATTCAAGACAAAGAGGGGTAGCAATATTAATACATAAAATATCAACTTCACAGTATTAMATACAGTTATTGACCCGAAGGTAGATATATAATATTAAAATTTTCTCTATTTAGCCAAAAATAATGTATTGTATGTATATATACATGGTCCAAATGTGGATGATACCTCATTTTTTCATGATTTCTTTTCTGTTCTATCAAATCACCTGGATTGCTCACTGCTTCTTGGAGGCGATTTCAACTTTGTTCTAAATAATAACATTGACAGGAAGAATACAGCTGGAGCTCAGCGCAGTTGGCAATCCACAAACATAGTTAAACAATATATGAGTGATTATGGACTTTGCGGTGCATGGCGTGCTCTTCACCCTGACAATAAAGAATATACGTTCTTCTCACATGTTCATCACTCTTATTCTCGCCTGGACTATTTTTTAGTCAGCAGTTCATTGCTGACCAATATTTTAGACAGTGAGATACACCCTATTGCTGTTAGTGATCATGCACCAGTCTCTTTAACCTTAGTTAATAAGAAAGAAATAAAACAAACATAAATTGGAGATTTAATACATCATTGCTCAATGCTGAACAGTTTTTAAAATATTTTAAAGAGGAATGGACATCATATCTAGAGTATAATGACTTACCAGGAACATCAGCATCTACTCTCTGGGAGGCAGGGAAYACAGTTATGAGAGGCAAGATAATATCATACTCAACAAATAAAAAGAAAAAAGAAATTGAACGTATTCACGAACTAGAGGAAGCCATCAAATTGTTAGGAACTTTGCAAGGCGAAGAAATACAGCAAAGAAMGRGGAAGGCAAAATTAGAGTTAAATGAATACATAGACAAAAAAAAAAACAAATTCTTGATACGACTTCAATTAGAAAATTTTGATCATAGTAATAAATCAGGAAGTTTTTTTAGCTAATCAGCTTCAAATTAATAAAGAAAAAACAACTAAATCTGGTATTAAAAACATAACTGGGAATATAGTTTATGATCAGGGAGATGTAAATAATGTTTTCAGAGACTTCTACCGAGTTTTATACACTCCGCAGATAAACCCTTCAGATAAGGATATTGAACAATTTTCYGAAAAAGTGTCACTTCCAAAATTATCCAGTAACCAGTCTTAAGAGCCAGACTCTCCTATAAGATCATCTGAATTGTGTGAAGTTGTTAAAAACATGCCGAACAAGAAAGCTCCAGGTCCAGACGGGTTCCTAGCAGAATTTTATGAAGAATTCTGGAATATTCTGGCACCAGTATTTTTCAGAATGCTTCAGGAATCAGAGGAACATGGCAGGTTTCCATTACATATGAATTCGGCCAACATAAGTCTCCTATTAAAACCAGGTAAAGACCCAGTACTACCTACAAGTTATCGTCCCATTTCCCTTATTAATGTTGATGTTACAATAATTTGTAAAGCTCTCTCTAAAAGATTAGAGAAGATAATTCCTTTCTTAATTCATCCTGACAAAACTGGTTTCATAAAAGGAAGACACTCGACTACAAACTCACGTAGATTATATAATTTAATAGACTATTCATACAGTAAAAATATTGAAGTGACTATTTTGTCTCTAGATGCAGAAAAAGCATTTGATAGAGTAAATTGGAAATTTTTTATTTGCAACCCTGCATAAATTTGGGTTTGGAACCCATTTTATAAACTGGTTGAAAATATTTTGTAGTTCACCAACAARGCGCGTCAGGACAAATAATCAAATATCTTCTAGCTTTTGTTTACAGAGAGGCACCGGTAGGGATGCCCACTGTCCCCCTCACTGTTTGCTATTTTTA
>NW_013952503.1:1602650-1613238 GCF_001266775.1 Austrofundulus limnaeus | reverse complement strand
GTGCCACAGAGCAGATGCTAAAATAAAACCTGCTTGGTGCTGCTGCTCCGACTACATAAAGGCTGTTGGAGAGTCGTACTGATTTCTGAATGAGAGGCATCAGTTTATCTCATCAAAACTCACCTCCAACCTGCTGCTGATGACATGAAGCCATCGATCTTCTTCTATGTTTTCTCTGACAGTTTGGTTAATAAATCACTCGGCTGGTTTTCGGTGGGCCTTGTAGATCAGTCAAAGCCTTTAAAGCAGCAGTCCATTAAAGAGGCTCAACCTGAACACAACACTTGATCACACTGCTGAGGTGAACAAACCAGGATTTGGCAGTTTTATCTGCAGGTGATAAAAGTTTAATAGTTTRTTTTGGAGCTGCACGTTGTGAACTTCTCTGCTTCTGAAATGAGCCAGAGTGTGAGGTGACCCCCTGACCCCTGACAAGTTTAGCAGGTCAGCCTGCTCTCATTCCCTCCATGTGCTGCCCACCACCCATTTTACACACGAGGCTTTAAGAGCCTTAATGAGAACTCCTAAACTCAGTTACCCTTTAGCCACTAACACTCACGGCTGCAGCTTCTGGTCCTGCAGACACTGTTGCAACATTGCAAGAGACAAGTTTACTGAAACACTGTTAAATGTCCTAGCTGCAGCGCTGCAGGCTTTTTATTTTATATTGCTATTACACATTAATATATACAAGAGCTGGCARGGTCTATAATGATTATATTCAGACTCTCAGTTCTGTTAGAGCTCTGTTCAGACCAGTTTATCTAGTCTTGGTTTGAAGTAATTACTCCTCCCTCTGTTTTGTCCTTTCCRTCTCTCTCAGATACAAGTCGACCGAAGAAGACCCATGAGACCGAAGGTGTGGAGTACCACTTCATTTCCAAGCATCTCTTTGAGGCTGACATTCACAACAACAAGTACGTACATCTGTGACTGAAGCAAAGAAAAGATAAGAATCTTAAAAAGAAGAAGAAAAACCCTCCTCTCTCTCATGTGTCATCTGTGTAACTCAGTGTGAGCTGGTGATGACAGGACCAGACCCTGTTCTGGAAACAGATCTCCAGACAGTGGCTCCAGGGTCTCCTGTCTGGACTTCCTCCTTGCCTGGGTGCTTGTCTGTGAAAGCAGCCACACCACGTCCGGCCTCCACATTTGTGGGCAGCAAATTGAAATGCGAGTTGTAATGCTCTTAAGAATGATTGATGCCTTTCTGTGGGTCTCACATGAACCAGAGAGGAGAAGGAAAAGTCTCTCTGTAGGGTGCACATGCAGAACATTTATTCATGCAGACACACACCCATACAGTGTGTGACCTGCAGTGAAGCCTGTGGTAGTGAGAGCTTATAGAGGGCTGCAGGACGACAGGAGAACGGTATATTTGGGACATATTGCGGTGCAGGTTGAGGCATGCRATGTTTTTCACCGAGTCGGAGGCATGAGGGACAGAGCTGTGATGTGGGGTGGATGAGTGGAACAGTCCACAGTGAAATTAAAAGGCAGCAAAGTGAAGCAGGATGCCGATGAACTTGTTTGTGTTTTGCCTCGTTGCATACAGCAGAAACAATGTGCTCCGCTCAGAAATAAGAGGCCACAACAACGTGTGCTCAGCATGAACAGCTTTCCCAAGAGAAACCCTGTTCTGTGTCAAAATGGCAACAATTTATTCTCTCATTACAGCCAACCCACGCTGCCATTCTTTACTGCAATCTGGATTCTTTTCCTTGTGAAACCTCAGAAAATGCTCCAAGGTGGGACTTTTTCAACAAAAGCTACTGTAAGCTTTTAAATGAATTCCTCAGAACTGTATGAGACGTTTGTTTGAGACTTAAACCACTATTAAAAAAGCTGAGTAAAACTTTCTTACATGGGCAATTACCATAAAACTTTTTCTTTTTTTATAACCTGGCATCAGTCACATAGAGGCAGTCATTCTGTCTGCCACTTGTCTTAAGCAGGCTCTGCAAACCAGGCCATTCTATTAGCTTCTAGTTCTTTCCATGTTGGTACACTTTCCTCTTTTTTTCCCTCTGTTTCCAGCTAAGAATCCTCTCGTGGCTGTTCTGTGTGACAGGGGGAAGATTATCTTGTGGAAAAGTGTTTATTTAGACTCGTGCAGTCGCTCGTTGAGCTGAAATCCTTGCGGGTTAAAAGCAGGGAAGGCTCTGGTGTTTTAAGAGCTTTGTGGGCTTTCTGGAACAAACAGGTGTTACTGATTGAATGAGGAGAGTAGATTATATTTATTTAAAAAAAAAGAGTCTGTTTTCTGAAYTCTGTTGCTTTTTTTTCTCCACATCTGTCTGTGGTTAAAAGAGTAATCCTCCTGTCTGTGGGGAGTTGTTAGGTTTTCGTCATCATTTTTCTAAGACAAATCTCAGACGTGCTGACATAATCAACCAGACTGAGATGAGATTTTAATGGTGCAACAAACTGCGAATGCAACAATAAAATAAAAGCATGTTTTTCTAATGTATGGTCACTTCATCGCTTTTGTTTGGTTTCCCTCACCCCTCAGGTTTATTGAATTTGGTGAATACAAAGGAAATTACTACGGTACCAGTCTGGACTCAATCCGCTCCGTCCTCTCCAAGAACAAAGTGTGTCTGATAGATGTCCAGCCTCATGTGAGTATACAAACTTCTGACTTCATCTGAGTCTTACTTCCTCCTTCAGCTTCCATTATTTTCAGCTCTCTACCTCCCTCTCTCTGAGGAGCCAGTCTCCTCCTTCTCAGGCTTGCCTAGATTCCTCGGTTGTTTGCCATGTTACCAAACTAGGTTCATGTGGGGGGCTTGGGGTCATTTTCAACAAGAAATTACTGTTAATTTCCTCTATTTGAAGACTTCCTATTTCTGTGTGGCTTCTGTGTCCTGGGTGGTGGTGATCAGACTCGACTCACATGTCAGCTTCTTGCTCCAGCAAACCTCTTAATTAGAGCTCAGTAAGTAGATCTTAGATAAACATGGACTAAACAATATAAACAATGAATAGAAGAGGAGAGGACCCTACACCTTTGCTTTGCCTTGGGCCTTAAAAGAACTAAAGCTGTTCGTACGTTGTCCAGTCTCAGCATGACTTGCTTTCGCCCTCATGTGACACGACTCAGTCGTACATGATTTAAGTAGTTTTCCAACTTGGAAGAAACTTGTGCCACCAGAAACTGAATTTGAATTGTTCAGACTGAATCTGTGTTTGCATAATTACCCTGATGTTTCCTTGCAGACATTAAAGCATCTGCGGACAGCTGAGTTCAAACCTTTCATTGTGTTTGTGAAGCCTCCAACCATTGACAGATTGAGGGAGACCAGAAAAAATGCCAAAATTGTATCAAGTAAAGATGACAAAGGATCTTCTAAACCATTCACGGTAAGAAACTCAGAATTCCCTGCATATTAGTATAAATGAGTTTTTTTTACAGAGCCACTAACACTCGTGCAGAACTCCAGCTGGTTCTGTTAAACTGGGTCATAAATGTAAATACAGCTCAGATTAGATCAAGTGTATTGAATGTTTAATTGTCCTAGTGAAGAATTTGTGTTATACTGTAGTATAAAATTTCTGGGTAAAGCAAATCATTTGGAAATAAAATAAGCAGGAATATTAAACGAGCTTCAGAATCATTTGGACATATTTTAAATTGTATTTAAATCTGTTGAAAACATTTTAGCAAGTGGACTATGTGTTAAGGAAATAAGAATAAATAAAAATAGACATACTTATAGTACATAGAGTCTGGTAAAATAATGTAAAGACTGAATGACTTGAATAGTTGGATAAGAGTCGGTCCTGACCTGTTAGCTGAGTGGTTTCACAGAAGAAAACCATGACCTCCACCTCACAGATTAAAAGCACAATAATAGAAACACTATCTGGACCTGCTGCGGTGTGTCTGAGTGATGACGTCAGTCCTTACAGATCTTTATCCATGACCAACAGGGACACATGAAACCAGTTAGCTGGTGTGCTGTGGTGAGCTGTCGGGCGGGGGGACGGGTGGGAGTCGTGGATAATGGTTTTCCCAGATCTTTTGGACCTGAGGCAGTCTTACTCGCGTAAAAAATCTTCTCAACATCTGCTAAACAAAAACAAAATGAAAACATGGAAGCATTTTGGAAGTAACTACTCCATCCAATGTTTAAATAGCTTTTGTTTGGAACTGCATCACTGTGAGGTGTCTGTGTTGACGAGTGTCTAACAGTGCCTACAATGATCACGTGAGCATCAGAACTGGTCCACAGAGTAATGGAGTATGTTGTGATGATGATGGCTGGGTATGTGTCTTACCTATATGGAGAAGCCATGACACCAGGATTTACTGCTAGGAGGTGTTTATTTGGCCACAAATCTTCCATTCACCTATTTTCTTCCATGTTTCTGTGGTTGAGCTGTGGAGGTAACAAGGTCCAAAGGGAAAACTAAATATTCCTTTTTCCAGCAACATCGTCTAACTCTTCTTGGAGGATCCCATTGTGTTCCAAAGCCAAAGTAGAAAAGTAATGGCTGTGAGTTCTGGGTCTGCCCTTATGTCTGTTCTTAGTGGGACTTGCTTGAAAAGCTCTTATGTTTTCAGGAGGCACCATAATCTGATGCCTGAACCACCTCAGCTGAATCCTTTTCATGTAGAGGAACATCGGCTATGTTTCAAATTTCTCACAGCTGAGGCTGAGCCTGGCCACTCTACAAAAGAAGTTCATTTTGGCCACTTTATTTGAGATTTCGTTTGTTTTGATCCATATATCAAATCACAGGTGAACAGAGTATAGACAGATCTATAAAAAGAGTATGTTGTCTTTCAGTTCAGTCCTTACTTCTCACAACAACAAACTGGAGCAATTCCTCTAATCTGTCAATCCAGCTCTTCATCTGACCTTCACTCGTGGATTATACTCCAAGATACCTGAATTCCTCCGATCCTTGACCCAGAAAGAGCTTTCCACCTTCTTCCAGTTGAGAACCATGTCCTCAGACAAAAAGAGATGACTCATTTCAACTGCTTCACATTCTGTTGTGAATCATCCCAGGAAAAGATGGTCATGGCTTGAAGATGCCAACAGAACCACATCATCTGCAAAAAGCCTCTGTAAAGTTGATTTTTTTCAGGTTTTTAAGCATTAATGGGTATGACCCATGGAGTCCAAAATTTGTGACGTCCAGGTCGTAAATGATCTAATGATGATGGTTTCATGTCTGACACCAAAGTAGACTTTTAAAGATCCTGTTGAATCAATGTGTTGACAAGACAGGTCTGTTTTGGGAACAACACAATTTACAACTGGTGGTCATAATATCAGCACGGTGGCTCAGCTGGTAGAGCTGATGCCTGTCAGCAAGTAGGTCACCGGATCAAATCCCCACCTGGGGACCTTTCTGTTTGCATGTTCTCTCCGTGCATGCATGGGTTCTCTCCGTGCACTCCGGCTTCCTCCCACAGACCAAAAACATGACTGTTAGGTTAATTGATAACTTTAAATTGTCCCTAGGTGTGAGTGAGAGAGTGAATGTTTGTCTGTCTCGTTTGTCTCTTTGTGTCCCTGTGATGGACCTCCGACCTGTCCAGGGTGTACCCCGCCTGTCGCACTGTGACTGCTGGATATGGGCACCAGTGACCCTGAAAGGAAGAATTGGGTACAGATGATGGATGGTCATAATATCCCTGTAATTCTGTGTAGTTTTAAGACAAGACAATATCTTAAGCTTGCAATAAAACAGTCCTTCCAGATTAATTGAGTTTAAAGTCCAAGTTAAACTTTGTCTTTAAAGTATCCTGCTACTTACCCCTGATTTACACTGTCTGTTCTGCTCCRACCTTCGCAGTAAAAACACAGCTATCATAGACAACAAGAGCCTTTACACTGCATCTGCAGGGAGACGTGCACACAGCAATCCGCCAAAATTACATGTGAACTTTTTATGATGGATGGCAGAGCAGGTGCAGAGTCAATCTACAAAAATCACACCACACCAACAGGAAAAGGAAAAAGCATAAATCTGTGATTACAAAATAATTCACCAAAGGTGTCAAAATCCTAGCTTTATTAATAAATGTATGGGTATATTTATACAAACATGCTGTCAAAATTTGTCATTCTGTTTGGGAAACAGATGGCAACATGCAGCATAAGCATACACACAAATTGTTTGTATTTTATTTTGAAATATGGATTCAAAAAAAGACAGCAGCGATGCAGTTTCAACTGTTGTTTTCAGTTTCTTTTACATAAGAATTAATCTGGTCTGACTTCCTGTTGCTGACCTCAGTCTCATGATTCAGAGCAAATTTTCTTAAGTAAGACGAAAAGATGTTATAGAACTATGTAGTGGGAATGGTGCAATAAATAAAGCACAAAAAATAGAGAATTAAAATAAATAAATGGCCAGGAATGACCTGTGTGGTTCTTGACCCCACTATAAACTGAGAACGTGTGTTTTTAGAGGAAAAATAAAGTTGGCATCCTGCTGTGGAAACACCATGAGTGGTTGTATAAAAAGCTGAAAAACGTGAGGCTGACTCGTGCTGCCACTGAAGTGCTGAAAGGTTTTACAGTCCCCTGTGGAAAGATCTTTTACTTAACTTTTACAGCAAACGTGCACCCCCACCAAAATACAAAAAATATAGTATATATTAACAATTGCTTAGAATAAAATAATATCTTCCTGCTTTAGATGTGTGTTCAAGTTGACCTGTTGACTTTCAATACAAAACCTGATAAAACTGGTGAGAACAGAGAAGAAGATGGTTTGTGTTTGTGTTCAAATAAATGCCAGCCAGCTGGGCAGAAAAAGCACAGGGTTTTCTGGTGGACTGTCACAACCAGTGGAAGCCTAAATTTAGCTGTGCAGCTAATCAGTCATGAAGCAGAAATGTTTTGAAGTAAATCCTGGCTGAAAGAAGCCTCTCTAAAAACTGAGCCGTTCACAGATTTGAAACATGTTTTGTGCTCACGCTCAGACTGAATCCTGCAGGTTTGTGGAAGAGGTTGAGTGCCTCAGAATGAATTTGCGTCTTGTGTGTATTAATAATCTTCTGTTTGCCAAAGTGGTTTACTATAAAACCATATCTGTCCTGAAATGTAGAGCTGGATGTTTCCAGTAAAAACAGAAGGCTAAATAACTGCAGCCATGTCAGCTTTGCTGCTGCACAGAGAGCAGGACCAGCCAGAACCCACAAGGCTTAAAGCAGGAYGCCTCAGAGGGACCACCTCAGAGGTACCATCAGAGCTCTATTGATAATCACAGAAGCCTTATGTAGGAAATATTTACTCCTGACCTGGTAAAAATACACTATTTTGATATACCCTTAGAGTAAGCATCAGGTTTATTTACACTGATTTGTTGCTGATTTTTTTATACAGACTTAAAAAACATTTTATTTYTTAGCTGAGCTTTCAGCAGACTGTGATCCTGTTTGTGTTGTTCATGGACAGGATCTCATGGTGCCGTTATGAAGAGAAGGGCATCTGGTTTGGGATCCTCAGGGTATCATCTCTGCTTTATGCAGATGATGTGGTTCTGTTGGCATCTTTGAGCCAAGACTTTCAGTTTGCATTGGGGGCAGCTCAGACACCAGGGTCAGCTCAAAGTAGGGATGCACCAGTTGCAGTTTTCTGCCTGATCACTGATCTTTAAAAAGCCTGCTCTGCCGATACAGATTTTGGTCAATACTGATTTTTATGATAACTGACACTGTCAGGTGTTATAAAGTCACAATACACCTTCAATGTTATAATTTTATTGTACTGAAAAACACTGAATAATACCCTTGAAAAAAAATGCAARCTTGAGTAGGGGACAGTGGCTGATTTTCAGACCTTTGCAGAGGTAGATCAATCTGTGGATAAGGTCGGCTTCTCATGTAAGTATTGGCCGATCACCAGACTCCCAAAATTAAGGAAATCAGGGCTGATTGGTCAGTGCACCCCTAGTGGTAAGAAAATTCACTATTAATGGTGACTCCATATTTTTAGGCAGGGGTTGAATTAAAACCAAAAGTTATCCCCGTATCTTCAAGCTTGAGGTCAAGTTAGAAACCAACTCAAAAGTCACTGGTGTTGAAGTCCAGTCACATCCAGAACGTTCAGGTTAAAGTCAAATGATGTGCAGTTCTATAATGGGTTTAGCCAAACTTTAGCAGATCTCAGAAACTGATCTGGGTCAGTTTTATTTTAGTGCAGCAGGTTCATGTCCTCAAACTCCGTGTCGTCCACCAGCTCTCATTTCCTCGTCACACAGAAAAATACAGTCAGCCAAAAATGTACACTGTTCATGTCTGCCTCTTGTAAATGTGAGTTGTGTTTTGTCCTTTGTTTATTTTGAGTACATTTTTGAGGATGTTTTGTTTTTCTGGTGAACGGGATATTCGGTGGAGGAAATAATGAAAATTCCTTGAGGTTGTAGTCCATAATCTGCAGCAGGGTTTGTGTGTGGGTACCACATTTTACAGCAAGCTTTGCWTAGATCACAGTTTATTTACTTTTGCCTCTTTTTTTGTTTTTTCTGCTTTTCTCCACACTGCAGGAGGAGGACTTTCAGGAAATGGTGAACACTGCCCAGATGATGGAGAGTCATTATGGTCATCTGTTTGAGAAGGTTATAGTCAATGATGACCTCTCCACAGCATACAGCGAGCTGCAGCAGGCACTGAAGAGACTGGAGACAGAGACTCAGTGGGTTCCAGTCAGCTGGACTCACTCCTGAGACCCATTTTGACTGAAAAGGAGGAAAAGAGCAAAACATGCATTTTCTTATTATTTCTCATTTAATTTAAACTTTTTATTAGTTCTGGCTGCTGATTTGGAGGWTAATGTGAAAAAGACAAGACAACATAGACTTGTATACAAGTCTAATTTAAAAAAATACCTTTTTCTTGGGGTCACTGTGGATTTAGATCACAGCTATGGTCTTTATCAAGACTTTAACAGTTTTTACAGCTGAGTTCTTGTGTCCAGAATCTGGGCTCTGGAAGTAGGTTCGAGCTTCAGTTTGGGTCACCCAATCAAAGCAGAGCATCGAATGAGAGTTTGGACCATCATCAACCACATATCCAGTTTTARTGTTTTTAACGCAGTAGACCTGTGGAAAAAATAATAATAATGAAAGGAACTATTAAAGTTCTTGTTGAACAGTTTGTTTTTTTAAAGAACCAAACATTGTAGGATAAAACAGGGAGAGACAAATACTTTAAAATCTTTTAAATATTATGAATTAACTTGTAGTATAAATTCTTGGTACACTTTCAGGACAGAGCAATAACTGTAGTTTTATATATATATATATATAAATTAATATATTTCCATATTTGTCTTTCAGTACCTTTTTATATACTTTCTATATATGATTCGTGATTAACATAGAAAGCTGTTCTAAAATGTAGCCACCGTTTTTTAGATTTTTATTTGGTTACATGAATCAAAGTTTTTAATTTTACTTTTTTGCTCGTTTCCCTCCTGCAAACCATGTCCAGAAGTTTTCTTTTTAATTTAGATGTTTTTTTATTTTATTTTATTTAGGAAGCCATTTGAAAAACCTTCCTTCATAGGTACCCTGCACAACAGCTTTGTTGTTTAAAGCCACAAAAAGTAAAAGGTTTTATTAAGGTGTATATCTTTAAACACAAAACTCTAGACAAGGATGCTAACAGGGGCTCTGCTGCACACATCCAGGATTTTAACAAAAAAGCTGCTCCTGATTTTATGAGCATTCATTTGTTGCTTGTGTCAGAGTCTTACTTGTGTCAGTTTTTTTTAATTCGTTTTTAATTTTTTTTTTTATATTTTCACAAAAAAATTAGATTTCTGAAAAGATTTTTTTCTTCCTGTTTAAACTAAAGCTAAAAATAATCACAGCACATTGTATCTTGTGATGTCTTGAAATTAGTTTTTTACCTTTTTTCTGCTTGTGTTGCTTTTTTTGTTTTCCATTTTGTTCACCAACTGTGATTTTTTTTTAATGGAGTAAACCTCGTGGGTTTTAAGAAAAAAAGGGAATATGTTCAGTAAAATGATATTAACACACCTCACCACTATTTTCCTTTTTAAGTTAGTCTGTACATTTGTTTTCTGCTTGTAATATCTGCCTTTAGCCACCTGTATTGAACAGATTCAGATTTGTACAGTCTCCAGAATATATTTTTTATTTTTTTCTGTAAATTATGTTGTTCACCAGGCAAGTTGTGTAAATTTACACTGTATTTCATATTAAAGAAAATCAAGCGTCACTTGTTAAAGATGTTAACTTATATGTATAACAAAGTAACGTCTGACACCAGTGATGTGTGAGCTGGAACAGAATTTAAAAGGATTCCAATGTTTTCAGGATTTGTGCCTCTGACATGTATCTTTGAAATAAATACTGCAGGTACAACACTTTATCTTGTAAATGAGAGCACCAGAGAGCAGTAAGTCAYTCACTGAATATTTTCCTGACTTTCATATAATCCCAAATGAATTTTAGGTGCTTTCTGTACATTCCAGTCTCTCTTAATTTATGAATTCTGCATTAATTCTCTGGCATTTAGTTGCTCACTGGGCTCATATTTTTCAGTCTGACTTAAAACCTACAGTATATAATAACACAATGTAACTGAGCAGAGGTT
>NW_013952503.1:1600102-1601177 GCF_001266775.1 Austrofundulus limnaeus | reverse complement strand
AGCAGGTGTTGGTGGTGGGGAGTGTTGCTGCAGACGCCTGGGGAGTTTTTAAGCTTTTGGCTGCAGACAATAGTTCCTAATGAGTGATGCTCCACGAGGCTGGTTCTGAGCCAGGTAGTCTTTTGCACTTACTGAAGCCTTTTGAAGGTGAGAAATAACCTCAGTTCAAAGTCTGTCTGCCTGACACTGACTGCTGCTCCAGCCAAGGACCTGCTTCAAGGCAGAACCTAAACCCTCTTCAGTCGTGCTGCAGGACTCACAAACTGATTAACCCTCAGTGTTCTGTGGTCAGACTTAAACGTTAGCACTTAAAATCAGACAGAATTGTCTTATACTCTCTCTCGGTGACCACTGCATACATTTAATGAAATGCTTGCAAAGTCATCATTAGATGTACATCCACAATCTTTGGAGTTAATTCACTTACAAAAATGGAGACAAGTTTTCCTGCAGGGTAGCCGACCCTTCCTATACAGAGAGGTAGAGATGTTCAGTTTTCCAGGAGAGACTCAGATAAGGATGCCTCCCTAGGGAGGTTTTCTGGGCAAACCCAACTAGCAGGAGACCCTGAGAAAGATCCAGGACACATTGGGGAGTCTTTGTCTCTTGGCTGGCCAGGCAACATTTTGGACTCTTCCCAGAAGAGCTGGAAGAGATGTCTGGGTCTCCCTGCTCAAGCTGTTGCCCTCTGGTCTAGACTCTGGAACAAGCAGAAGATAATGGATGGACATAACTATAACACCGGGGTGTCAAACTCGTTTTCACCGAGAGCCACATGAATGGTGGCCTTCAAAAAGCCAGTTTTAAGGAATTCTGGTGTTTTGTGTTTGACTTTGGCTACACATAAAATGTCACGTTCCTCGTCTCATTGCTACAGCTGAGCACCGCTAATAAACACTAACTGAGCTCTACCTGGTATTTTCTGCATAGAAACAGAGTTTTAAAACATCTTTATTAAGACAGAAAAGTGGCATGTACTAAATGTGGAATAAATAATACAGAAATGAATGAATGAATGAATGAATGAATGAATGAATGAATGAATGAATGAATGAATGAATGAATGAATGAATGA
>NW_013952503.1:1590158-1592237 GCF_001266775.1 Austrofundulus limnaeus | reverse complement strand
TCTGTAGTCCCTTCAAACAGTAAAAACAAAACAACATCCAACAGTAAAATAGAAATAAGAGAAAAAAACATAAAAATAAAAATAATATAAAATTAAACATTTTGCAAAACAAATACTGTTAAAAATAAAAGTAAGAGAGTTTTATTCGTTGTTGTGGTAAGTAGCCGCCATCTTGAGTTCTGATTTTCCAAAAATGAATTGCTACTGGAGGGGGCATTCTAGTTTAAATTTAGGACCTATAAGTGGGCAATGTTTACTTCCCAGTTCAGCTGGGCCGCAGCAAAAATATCCTGCAACAAAGTAGTTAAATGGAGGTTTTACATGGTGAATTTTGCTGCTCTGTGCACTTCCACCTAGTGGTTGGATATTATCAACTTGCATTATGGGAGATGTRGTTTATGGTCAATGTTGGCTTTAAAGCAGAATACGCTTATTTTAAAAAAACATTATCACATCTTTGAAGCTCTCATGGGCCACATAGAAATCTGTGATGGGCCACATTTGGCTTGTAAGCCGTCATTTTGACACGTGCTTTAACATTGCAAATCCTAAATACATCMCAAGACTTTTTACAACATGCATAATTTATTTGTGAGAGAACAGTAGAATGAAGTTACATGTCAGATCTTCAARCATCTTTTCAAACATGAATAAATTGTTTCAGGTTGAATCTCATTTAAAATAACTTGTCCTGTATTCTCCTTGTCTCAGTAAGAGAGTTGCTGAAAAGAGCCCACAGTCTGTGATTGAGCCACAGTTTCTTACTGCATTAATCCTAAAGCCATGAAGCACTCAATGCCAGATTTAACATGAAAGCTATAAAAATAAATAAATAAGCTCCTTAGATGATGTGAAGCTGTGTGTAAAAAATGCAGCAGATCTCCAGCTCCATCTAAAGCAGGAAGTGAAACAGTAGTCTGTGCCCCTCCTTTGTTCCTCACACACTGCTTCGGTGTGTTTAATCTGAGCTGTAATGGAGTGTTGGACACACTATAATAAATACAATCATGATGCTCATGTGTGAAGAAGCCAGACGGCAGTACCTTTCCGTGTGTGTCATCAGAAATGTTTCTAATCTGTTTAATCAGTGTCTGAAGTCATGCACAGGAAAAATAACGTGTAGAGTTGGTTGTGTTTATTATTCTTAATTTCATTTTAGTCACAGAACATCTGAGAACGAGCAGGTGCCTCTGAGCTTCTTACATATTTGTTTTACTTTGTAAAAGACCCAGGCTGGAGACATTGCTATGTTTAATCCCTTTTTAACAAACAGCAATTAGCTCCACTAATGAGACCTGGGTTAGATGGATTAAGTCCCTCAACTATTCTGCTTTTACTTCTTTGTTTTCACACAACCTTTAATCCATCTTTTTTTTCCTTTCTTTACTGAGGCCTCAAAATGACCCACAGCTTCAGTTTTAAAACTGAAGCATATTTAAGCTTCATTTACTTTCAGC
The DNA here is from genome assembly GCF_001266775.1 of Austrofundulus limnaeus. NCBI lineage: Eukaryota > Metazoa > Chordata > Actinopteri > Cyprinodontiformes > Rivulidae > Austrofundulus > Austrofundulus limnaeus. Next base: position 1,590,780 of record NW_013952503.1, on the reverse strand, counting down.
TGCACCACACTAACCTTAACTCCAGAGCTGGAGTTAAAACTCATTAAACACCATTTAGACACAATCCCATCTTGGCCCAGATAAAATACTTGGGGAAGGAGAAAAACTCATAAATTATCTTCTTATTTGACAACAACATCTAGGAGGATTTATTTAGGCACAGAAGAGGAGCTACTGTTTATTTGAGTGGTGTTTAGGTTCACTTACACTGATACTATTCATTTTATTTAATGTACTCATTCTGATACTATAGATCATGATAATAGTAGAGAAAAATAAGTTCCATCTGCTTTTAATTTTATGAATGCCATTCATTTTACTTTTTTTTACCCATTTGTTGGCACAATCATATTTTTATCGAGCCATTTATTTATTGTGAACAAAACACTGAATTTATTTACTGTAAAAATAAATAAAAACAACAACAACAGACAAGTAACATTAACTGGTATGTTTGAGATTTTATTTGGATTGATTGTAGCTACACTATAGGAAATGTTAAAATTTAACTTTTAAAATTTTTAAAGTGCTTATGTTTTTAAAACCTTTATACAGTCGTTTTGTTAGATAGTTCAATAAAGTAGCAATGAAATAAATAACCAAGAAACACGGACTTATATGC
>NW_013952503.1:1586923-1589888 GCF_001266775.1 Austrofundulus limnaeus | reverse complement strand
GGTTGTAATGTGACAAAATATGGAAAAGTTCAAGGGGTATGAATACTTTTGCAAACCACTGTATATATATATATATGAGCTCAGTCACTAAACATACCAGCTGAAACCTGGTCTTGGATTGTTAAATATGTATGATTATAAAAATATAAATGACTCTTATTTCAAACTTTTACAGTGACGCAGTGGGAGAAAAACAGTCTGAGTTCTGGAAACAAGAAAAGGCTGGAACCAGGGGCCAAGATCAAGATGAAAACAGACCTCACTTTTTCTTCCTCACCTGGACGCTTGTCTTCCAAGAAGAAGTAAGTGTTTGGTTTTAATATCTTTTTGACAAAATCCACAATACCAAAATACCAGCTTTCAAATAGAGGCAACATAATGACTTTTTACAAACTTTTACAGTAAAGCAGTGGGAAAAAAACCCAGTCTGAGCTCTAGAAACAAGAAAAGGCTGGAACCAAAGGCCAAGATGGAAACAGACCTCACTGTGTCTTCTTCTCCCGGACGCTTGTCTTCCAGGAAGAAGTAAGTGTTTGGTTTTAATATCTTTTTGTCAAAATCCACACATACCAAAATACCAGCTTTCAAATAGAGGCAACATTATGACGTTTTGCAAACTTTTACAGTGAAGTAGTGGAAAAAAAACCCCAGTCTGAGCTCTGGAAACAAGAAAATATACAAGAATATTATAAATGAGGGGCTGCAGCAGAACAGGTTCAAAGGTGACGAGGGGGTAGGGGCAACTTGGCATAATTAAATGCCCTTACAGACTCTGAGACATAAAATAAATTTGTAGCTGAAGTTTATTTTTAACTGACAATCTTATCTTATTTAATCATTGATGTTTTAATGCAAAGTAAAAAGATTGGGGCAGATGTTCAAAAGAAAATTGAATAAATTTTGTATGAAACATTTCTAAAATTTGCCATCTAAAACTAAGTTGAAAATACTACTTTATAGTCTAATCTTCTCAAATGAAGTGAAATAACAAGTGGTTCGCCCTTACAGCATACCTTTTTTCAGCTTCCATAAAAGCCTTCTATAGCATATTTTTCATCCACCCATACAGAATATCTTTTGTTGTGTATTAAGAATTCATAAATGCAGTGCGACATGTCAGGGGTTACCCCGCCTCGCACAGTGACTGCTGGATATGACCAGCAGTAAACCCTTGTGAAAGGAAGAATAATGATAAGATAATAGATACAATTAACAGCAAATAATAAAATCTGAGGAAATTGAACAGTTTAAATTGGTTGTTAAGATTAATTAAACTGTGACTAAACTAAGTGAACTTTGTTTAAGCAGCAGTAAAATCTGGAGTCACATCCTAACGTTTCACTGAACATGRACCTGAAKAAAAACTTTTCCCTTCTTGTATTTTGGCTCCAGCTCTTCAGCCGTCTCCATTCTTGAACCTGCCAACGTAAACAAACTGCTTGTATAATCAACAGAGATGATTCAAATCACTGGTCTCTGATTGCATTCTTTGCTGCTCATCATTTTCAGCTCATGAGACAAARACTCGAGGGTCCCTTCATTCAGGTCCACTACTGGCCTCGCAGCAGTCAGGACACTGCAGCTCTGGAAACGTTTTCTTTGTTGTTTATCGTGCAGCGTCCTGGAAAACATTCCCATTCAGATCATATGTGACCCTGGAAATGCTATTTGGATGTACAGTAGATGGGAAGAGGCTCTCATGGGCCTCATTTGAACATGGACCACATTTCACTGCTCCACAGTGCCCAGTTATCAAGATAAAAGCTGCAACATTAAACACATGTGCATTTCTGGTCACATCAGTGTCTTTAACAAGAATCTTTGTCCTGGATATGATGACAGCTCCAGTCCTCCTGTGACTTTATTCCAATCTTTGTTTTCCTGCTGCTTAAATCTTATGGAAAGTCAAACCTAAAATTTACATTTCAGGAACAATAATGTGTGGATACGGATGATCAGAATGTTTTGTTTGTCTCACCTGTTTGTCTTGCTACTGTATCTGTAGTCCGCGGTGTGTTCAAATCTGTTTGTTTTCAGGAAGTCCCCGGCACGAGCTGCCTTTCTAGAACATTTCAGTGAGACTTCCTCTGAGAGTGAGGAAGAAGAGCAGCCATATTCCAATCCAAAGAGTAACACAACCCAAACTCCTGACTTCTGGAAGATCCAGAAACGATTAAATTACCTGCGGGTAAGAGAACTTCACCTAATACACTGCTGTATCCTTCCTCACAAGGAATTCAATCCATAATAGTCAGAGTTGTATCTCTACAATCAGAGCCAAACCAGGGCTTATAGGAAAGAGGAAAAGCACCTTTTTAAAACCTCCAATTTATAAAGTGTTTTTAATATTTCCTTTAGTGTAAATTTTCTGTAACTACATCCTAACTTCTGTCACACGAAGACCCAGTCRGAGACAACCAGGATGTCAGATGAAATCAAACTGTAGTCTGCTTCTATAGAAAGTGGTGTTTAGTTGCTCGCTGAAGTGTTTGGCTGAGCTCGTGGGTTCTTGTTTTCCGACACAGGCCTGTTTGGTTACACATCCAGGCCAAGACACAGAGGGAAGGACTGTCTGACAGCAGCAGCTGTACGCATSGTTTGCTCACACCACAAAGACATTAAAATGAAGCGCGGCTGTGAGAGATCTGACGGGGCATGTGGTGAATATTAATGTGTCAAAACATAGAAGAAAAAAAAAGGAAGGGAAGACAGAACTCCAGTGACCCAGACTGGCTGGAAATATGGAAATACCTCCGACTACTTGAGAGATTACTCTCCTCCCCCCTCATCTCCCCAAAGGAGTCTCATTTTTATCTGGACATTATCATCCGACAAATTCTATTAGAAAAGCACCTGTCTCTTTTTATTCAGCTGGTAAACACTTTATTAGTTGTTCCATTTTAAAAAAAAAATAACTTTTTCAGTGTGTGTTACTGTAATGATTTTACTAAATGGGTTCTATAGT
>NW_013952503.1:1578929-1582032 GCF_001266775.1 Austrofundulus limnaeus | reverse complement strand
GTCTGGGTGTCTCTGCTTAGGCTGCTGCCCCCGCGACCTGACCCCGGATAAGAGGAAGAAAATGGACGGATGGAAAACTGATTTTATTCATTCAAGAAAACTTCCCCATGTTAGAAAGATTTGATATGCAAGTTAATTAATATATTTTTTATTTAACAGGACAGTGCATATTAATAACAGTACATCTGTGATATGTCAGAATTAGCCAAAGGCTAGTTTTCACCTGTAGTCCTGGTGTCCAGTTATACAGTGGCACCCTAGGAAGACATAAAATGTCAAACAATAAAATCATCAACAATTGAGAACAACATATTTAAGGCAGTGTTAGTTCATTGCAAGAGAAAGAACAGTGGCAGCATAAACAGTGAGATACAAATAAAAATAGTTCTGAGGAGCAGCAGCAGTGAATCATTTAGTAAGAGCATACAATCAGCAATGTGAATGTCAAGTGTAATAAAACAGATTAAGACATTTAATAGAAGCGAGATGAAATGACAAACAGTGTTGATAAAATAAGACAAAGTTTACAATCGATCAAAAGAGAATTACACATTCACAAGAGAAGCACAAGATGCCGGCAGCAGGGATTTAGTGTTGACAGGTCAAAAGTTACAAGTTAGTAAGATAAAAACTAAAAATGATCCCAGCGCCAGCCATCAAAATGGTATTTTTAAATGTTGTCAAAATGAATCCACTTTAGGTTCTAGATATGAAAACAATTAGGAAAAAAAGGGCCTGGATGCTCATTTATTGTTTAGGAGGAAACAATAAAACAGATACAGGTTTCTGTGAGGTTTGTCAGCACATTTTGTTTTAAACCTCTTTATTTGTTTTCAACAAATTCTTGCAAAGTGGTGATAAAACGTCATCAGGTCATGTTCAGAGAGCAGCTGGGGGTTTAAATTAAAGATGATCAAACTACTTATTGACTGTAAAGTATTGTTTTTAGTAAGGTGGTTGAACACAATATATAAATATAAAGGATTTTTTTCTCTTTTGGATAAAAATGTTTCGATCTGTGTTTGCCACCTCAAAGTCTACAATCCTGCTGTAACAGCATCATAATGTCAGCAATAATAATGTTGCTTAAGAACGTGTTGCATTGGTTTTTGTCGTTTTTTTAGGAAGCTGACCAGAGAGGCACTGTGCTTGTTCTTGTTGACCTGATGGACTTTGATTTAGCCAGTGATTTTGGAGGCCTTCAAATCCTCCTGAACTTGTTGGATACATCTGAGGTCAGATGCAAAGTAAGTAACGTGCAATGGATGTTGGTGGACAGAACCTCATGTGCGCCCACCTATGTTTTAGTTACAGGAACACGAGCATTGGGTAGAGAGCGTGCCTTTAAAGACACGGGGCTGTAAATATTTACCAGTGAAACTGTTGCAAAAGGCAGGTCAAATCGCACCTACACGTCTGTCTACCTTTAGTGGAAATGCAGCTAAACGTCATGCTTTTATCAGGGTCTCAGCACAGATGGAGGCTTCATGTTGGCATAAGAAATTAAACTTATTTGAAATGTTTACTTTTTTAACTACATGATTGTTTTTTTTTTTTCGTAAACATTGTGTGTTCAGATTGGGTCTCTAAAAATTCTGAGAAAAATCAGCCTCAACAAGCAAACCCAGCAGAGCATCGTACGCATAGGAGGCCTGCAGAACTTGGTGAAGAATCTGGACGCACGAGAAAACCAGCTGAAGGCGTTAGCCGCTGAGACCATCGCTAACGTGGCTCAGTTCCGCAGAGCGAGAAGAACTGTCAGACACTGCGGTGGCATCAAAAAACTGGTGGGTATCATGTACTGATGGCAGAATTATTAAAAACCAGAAGTAAAGTGTGTTGAGATTTCATAACAATATATGCTCCTGGTCTTCTGCCAGCAGTGAATTTGTCAAGAGAATCTTGAGCTAAAAATGTTTATATCGTTAGATAACCTTATATTGTATGTGTTTACAGCAGAAACACCTGAAATGCTTTGTTGCTTCATATCCTTAACGTCTGCAAGTCTAAYGAGTTTTTGTGAGGAGGTGACAACATTACAAAGTTTCTTCTGGTTTGGGATCACGTTCAGTCTGATCCACTCGTTACTTGWTTAAAGTACGAGACGYAGAAAATGTAGCTGTTCTTGCTCTGCGTGGTGCGGCAGTGTGAGTGTCCGTCCGTTTGTTGAACATGGCAGGGTGCCTGCTGGGTAAAACAGATACTCTCTCTTACATTCTCTGAGCAGCCTTTCTGTTTGTTGACAGAGAGACCTGTGATTAAAGCCTTCACGGCTTGTTTATTTTCCTCAGCTCCAAATCGGATGTACTCATGTACAAGTCACTCCCAGAGACAGAKTCTTTTCACGTCATTCTATGAGACCACCTTTGAACTGTGCAGTCAGAGTGTACCAGCTTCACCTGCTCTGCCTCACYGTGCAGGAACTATGATTGGAGCACTAAATGATGGCAATAAACCGTCACACTGAGCTGTTTTGGGGCTGACATCAATCCTGACACTTTTCCACTTTTTAGATCTCTGGTGTTATATGCACAGAGCTGGTGGTATTAGGGTTGGGGGGGTATTGATCATTTTCATACATATGATCTTCAAAATACAGCAGTAGGCTGGTTTTGATTTTGTAAACCTCTCTTGGAGGAGCAAGCAATTGGGGTATCTCTATTTCCCCTCTCCTCCACCATTTGTTTTCTGATTAAGCAGAGGTGATCAAAACGTGGCCTCTTCTGAAATGTTTGTCCTAACTGAGCTCTCATTGCAGCACTGTGGAAATTTGGCTCTTCACCTCACCAGACTCATATCATCATAATATTTATATTTGTCATCGTATTTTGATGCCCCAGTAAACAAAATACCTTACCGCCCGAGCCTAGGTGGTGTTATAACTGAAATGACCCTCTTAATCATGACCAACACGTTTCTCATTATCACCCAAACTTACTGAGAATTCAAGTCAGGTTGACAGAGATTTTCTGAATGACTTCCTGGTGGTTTTCTACTGAAACACCTCGTCTGCACACATTTTACTGTTTGAGTTTGTAGACTCATACAGCGGGTAAAATAAGTATTGAACACGTCACCATTTTTCTCAGTAAATATATTACTA
>NW_013952503.1:1575429-1577547 GCF_001266775.1 Austrofundulus limnaeus | reverse complement strand
CTTCATTTCTGGACATTTTTGGTTTGATTTACGTATGGATCACTTGGGTTGTTACCAACATCTGGTGAAAATTTCATGTCATTAGTACCTCTAATAATATATTTACTGAGAAAAATGGTGACATGTTCAATACTTATTTTACCCTCTGTACCTTCATACCGCCTGAGCCTAGGTGGTATTATAACTGAAATGACCCTCTTAATCATGACCAACACGTTTCTCATTATCACCCAAACTTACTGAGAATTCATGTCAGGTTGACAGAGATTTTCTGAATGACTTCCTGGTGGTTTTCTACTGAAACACCTCGTCTGCACACATTTTACTGTTTGAGTTTGTTGACTCATAAGTCTGGGGGCCTCTCTCTCTCTGATCAGGTAAAGCTGCTAGACTGCATCCCTAATTCAGCCAAGCCTAATGCAAACCTGAGTATGGACATGGAGGTGGTTCGCTGTGGGGTCTTAGCTCTGTGGAGCTGCAGCAAGAGTACCAAAAACAAGAAGGCCATTCTGCAAGCCGGGGCCRTCCCTCTGCTGGGACGCCTGCTAAAATCTCCACATGAGAGCATGCTGATCCCTGTTGTGGGCACCCTGCAGGAATGTGCCACAGAGGTGAGGGCAGCCATGCAACTCACACCTGTTTCTATTCTATGTAACCTAAAAGTCTGAGTCCAACTGTTATTGCTTTTATAAATTAACACAAGTTCATATTGTAGTACTTCATTGATGAAATAATCATTATTAGGCAACAATAATATCTCAAAACATAAGCTACTGACTATTCATAGTCCCTTTACAAAATAAAACACAGAGAACCAAGAATCATGATAGAAATACACATTTCTGAAAAATAGATATATGTATGTTTTACATATTCATAGAAAATATRAAAAGTCTGAACTTTAGCAGGAGAAGGTGAAGAAATGTTTACCACATAAAGAAATGCACAGTTGTAATGTAAGATTTATCCATGCCTACTGCATRTGATCTGATGTTCCCACAGGAAAAGGTCAGGACTGCCATAATTACTGAAGGCATGATGAAGGACTTGGTGAAAATCCTGAGCCGGGACAATGATGAGCTACAGATGCATTGTGCCAGTGCAATCTTYAAGGTACCAGACTTCTTTCCATGTGCACTGGTCGATGTAAGGTTTAATGTAGTGGAGAAAAGAAACGGAATCCGTTRATGATAATGTTATTCCTTCATTTGGGTTGCAGTGTTTGGAGGACAAAAAAACCTGTGAGCTGGTGTGCAAATACAAAGGCCTGCATCCTCTGGTCTTACTGCTCAGGAAATCAGACAACAAGCAGCTCCTGGCTGCTGCCACTGGAGCCATTTGGAAGTGTTCGAACAGCATGGAGAACATGATGATGTAGGCACAAACCCTGAATCTTACTTTATGCTAGTTTAAACACACACATGAAAACACCACGTTAGAAATGTGAAACATTTTGCAGCCATTCTTCTTAGGCAGTATAACAGTATTTTTCTTACATTAGCAGATTAAYATGACTGTGACAGGTCACTCACTGCACACTGGAACCGCAGCTTTGAAGAGGCTCTCAGTAAAAATGGTTTTATAGTAATTTGATATTTTAGCCTCATGTGCACAGAACCTATGGAACATGTGCTTGTTAATCTGAAGTGGTTAACAGCAGGATGTAAAAAAAAAATCATAGCAACAAATAAAAGAAAAGGAAAGGTTCAGCCAACTCGTCTCTGTGATGCCATCATCACGTGCTAGTTTTATACGTGGCCATCACTCAGTCATTGTGTCATTCTTTCCACTCTCTGCTGTTGTCATTTACCTCCCTTTTCTGTTTCAGTTTGAGGTGATTATTTGTGGAGAACTACAAGTTTTGGTACTGATTCTAACAGCTCCAATTTTTATGTTTGTTTTAGGTTTTCAGACTTTTCCACCGTTAACAATAGATTATGAAAAATTTTTTAAGTAAGTAAGTAAGTAAGTAAGTAAGAAAGTAAGAAAGTAAGTAAGTAAGTAAGTAAGTAAGTAAGAAAGTAAGTAAGTAAGTAAGTAAGTAAGTAAGTAAGTAAGTAAGTAAGTAAGTAAGTAAGTAAGTAAGTAAGTAAGTAAGTAAGTAAGTAAGTAAAATTT
>NW_013952503.1:1570868-1574268 GCF_001266775.1 Austrofundulus limnaeus | reverse complement strand
GTGTTTTCTGTCCAGTCTCTTTCAGGCTCAGTACAAAGTAAGTCAGTAAAATTTTATTTATAAAGCACTTTTCTTAGAAATAACTTCACAAAGTGCTATACAATACAAAAATACACAATACAACATGCAATAAAAATATAATGGAGCCGTCCAGTATTTCCAATCCAAAAAGGTGTATCAGCAACAACATTTAGCCAAAAAAAAAGACAACAGTAAAAATAAAATACCAACCCATTCACATTAACGTATTACATTTACAAAAAAATGAAATAAAACGTGGACTAATGCAAGAGAAAACTTATTTTACTTATAGATCTAAATCTGTGTTCCTCGCTATTTTATTTAAATTCTTTTTTTTTAAACAGCCACGTTGGCAGGTAAAAGTCAAGGGGAGAGTCGCAATATACCAAGTTACTCAAGCAAATAAAGGAAACAATAAATGATACACCTACAAACAAAAAAGAAACACAGCCAACACAACAGTTCTTACTTTAGTGAGATGAACCAAAGCTTTGGTAGCTGATAGCTGAAGCTGATAGTGTTCATCAAGAGAGTCCAGAAATGACTAACATCATCTCTTGGAGAACCAAATGTGATGTTTTTCCACCAAAAATACCATCCTACAGAGTGGTACTAAGCACAGCATTTCTGCTAGAAAACAGTCTTCCTTGGGAACTTCACCCAAACATGCAGCTGTACAACATCAGTGGCATCTGTGCTTTCATCCATTGCTGTGCTGAAACATGGAGCTGCACACAGATCAGTCAATAGCTGGTCTCTGATGACCTTTCCAATGTCTTCCATCCGCCTCATAATTGTTGAATCAGACAGCTGTAATCCTTTTATTTGTTCTAGGATTGCTTCCTTGTAGTCAAGGTTTCTGAACAATATCTCTGCTGAAGCCAAAAAGCAATCTGTTACTATTTCTGAGACAGAGAAAGGCTTTTTTTGCCCATTACAAAATCCACACCGTCTCAAATAAGAAGCCTTTGTTAAACATTCTGCTCTAGAGGACAATGAAGCAATGAACTGGGCAGTTCCTTGCCATGTGAATAACTTCCATTGAATTCTGGATGTGCAGTTTTAAAAAAATTTCGGTCTGTTTGTCTTGAACTTTCTATGCTCAGCTTGTATACATCTAAACTTGCGTTTTTTTTGTGTTTGTGTGTGTTTTTACTTGAAACTGTTACTGACATGCTTGTCCTCTCTCCATATTCATGTGGATTTTTGTTTACATCTTCAAAATCCTAATCCTCACTAGTTCTCACATCTGTTTTTTGCCTTTGTTTTATTATAAATTGCTCCGTTTGACATGATACATGTCACGCTAGCAGCTAGCACGACAGGTTAGCAGCTAATTTGAAGAATCACCGTTGCTGAGCAGTGCGGTTTGCTGTCAAGCTGCGGCAGCGAGTTGTTGAGAACAAAAGCCAGTATTGTCAGGTTCAAGAGTAATCCCCGTTTTGGAACCATCTTTATTTGGCTGTGCTGGCATATTGTTGTCACCTGTTACATTAAAGCATGGATAGCTACGCAATGAGCATCCCCGGTCTAAGTGATGTGACATGTAAGGCCTGTTAGTCCGACAGCAGTCATAATATATAGTAAAAGTTTTTAGATTATATTTTTTTAATGTCAGAAAACTGACAGGACCTTTAATCATTTGTCATTTACAATAGGGATTCATTTAAACATCATTAAGCCTGGTTGGAATGGTTTCTGACTTATGTGTCATCATTTTGAACTCAGTAATTTTTCATTTAAAATAAACAGTGACAAGAGTCTGCTGTCTAAGCAGTCCAGTACATTTTAACTGGTGTGCCCTTGAAAGATTGATTTAGCTGTATTTACCTTCTTATTCGGTGTGAGGCTGAGAACGAAATATGTAACCCACATCCAGTGACCTAAAACACCAGTGACACATTAATCAATTCAGGTTCTTTCTTCATGGCAACTGAGAAGCTAATAAGATCTATTCGCCCAATTTCTTTACCTGCTTTTCTCTTCTGGGTCGTGAGGAGCTGTTGCCCATCTGCAGCAGTCACTTTGTGGGAGGAGGGGGACAAGTCCATCACAAGACACATAAGACAAACAACCATTCACGTCTTGAGACAATTTAGAGTTATCAGTTAGCCTAACATGCATGTTTTTGATCTGTGGGAGGAAACCCGAGTACCTGGAGAAAACCCACACATGTCCAGGGAGTCCAAGAGGCGACCCTGCAACCCTCAGGCTGGTAACTTAAAAACACAGGAAATTTWAAAAAAWAAAATGGAAGCTAAATGTCTTTTGCAGAGGTGGAAATGTGTGGAAGTGATTTCCTTAATCCAATGATTTAATGATGAAAACATTATGTAATTCTCACAATGATTTTCCCAACTTCATACAGTATTCATCCAAAGTGACAGAACGATTTCCTGAATTTAAAGTTTGCAATTAATTCTCTGAACGAGAACTTTTAATTTAAAGAAGATTCCTTTGCAATCACAGAGAGATGACAGTAACAATCCTTTAAAGCAGAGCAGAAAGATCTCTTAAATTGACATCATAAACATGTTGGGAATTTCATCCAAATTAGAACTGTTTTTTTTAATTGAAAAAGCTGCTTTTATAGCACAACCCATTTTAGCTGTTTGTTTTAAAACCAAAAAAAAAGTTGCTCCAAAAATACAGTAAATTGGCCTAAATTTGTGAAGTTGTCTGAGTGCAGCTGGGCGTGATAGTAAAACAACTTAACTGCTCTGCTCATGAGTAATGTGGCAGATTAACACATCTGCTGCCAGTACAGGCTCTCCTCCAAACATAATGACTTGTCACATGTTTGCTATGTATATTAGTTACCTAACTACTAATATTAACACTGATAGAAATGATTATAAAGATCAAATCATTCATGTTTAAACAACAATTAGTGACAGCTCATTTACAAACACTGAAAAACTCCTAGTTTTTCTCGCACTAAAGATCATGACATGAAAATACTGCCCAGAGCATTAACTAACTAAAGGCCTAGCACTACTTGAAGGAATACACCCCTTTTTATCACAAAACTTAAATTAGGTTACATTTTTTTTGTAAAGTTATGCAGTCATTATATTGATCAAACCAWTAAAAATAGTAGTTTGTGTGACCKGTTTGCATTTAAAATGTGTTGTGTTGCTAATATCTCTCAACTACTACCACATCAGGTTTTAGTTTAATATTTGTAAAATAAACTGAGYTGTAGCTAAGTTCGAGTTGGATTTTAGTAAAATCTGTCCAATTGTTTATGTAGAAGTTTATCTGCCTCAGTGGAAGGCAACAATCATAACATTTATAGTTTTCTTGAACTGTTGGTATTTTCTGCCTTATTTAGTTTGTTGGATTGTTTGTGTGGCTGCATGTGAAAAAAGGTAAAATG
>NW_013952503.1:1564924-1570843 GCF_001266775.1 Austrofundulus limnaeus | reverse complement strand
TCTCTCTCTCTCTCTCTCTCTCTCTCTCTCTCTCTCTCTCTCTCTCTCTCTCACCTGATTCCCTTCAAATGTCCAGCCCAGTGAAAAGCTTCGAGAGCAGAGGCTGAACCATTACTGTCAAAAGAGAAAAGCTGCTAATGTGACGGGGGTTTGGGGGGCAAGGACTCTTTTCAGAACCAATCACAGGCTGAGTCGTGCAATAAAGTGAAAATTATTTTTGGAATATTTTTTACTGCTGTAATAATTGGAGGCAGTGTGAGATTTTCCCCCTTCATTTTATTAAGTTCATGAACAAATAAAACAGGATTTGTGGCTAATTGCGTTTTYAAAGCAGCTTTGGTTTAAAATGTCTGGACAGTGCTGACGCTGTAAAAGTTCTCCAATTAGGACAAGTGGGAAAACATGTTATTATTTTTGCTTGATTATTGATCCATCCAAAGCAGACATGACTGATCCTGTGAAATATAATCATGTTTATAACCCAAATGTATTTGTCTAAAAGCCACATTGTTCTACCAACGATCCCGGGTCAAACTTTTATGATACAAACGATGTGAGTAGGAAGCCAACTTCTAAACACTGAAACATTATTGTGTGCAGKTTWATGAACCCATCCACATGTGGCCCCTTCACCTCTGTGTATTGAGRYGTTATTGACACACAAAAACACTAAAAAGCCTCAACAAAAGACTGAGGGAATAAYTTTGCAATGGAAAMTTGTGACTGCCAAGTTTTAAACTGCATGTGTCAGTGTTGTAATGGTTTAGGGTTAAGATTGTGAGGCTTGTTTCCAAATACTGGCTAACCTTCCATCTTACTTCTGTTTGACCTCTACGATGCAGACCATAAATATCCCTGAAATAACCTTACTCAAATAAGAACATGCCATTTTAYTCTGCTAAAATGTTTTATTCTGCTRTCAATGAAGATGAGAGCTGGTTGAATGTGTGACAACARCTCAAGAGTCAGTAAAGATCTCCTGTACAAACAGAAGCTCCACTACGGTCCTGAGTCTTTAGCTGTGAAGAGCCCAATGTTTGCAGAAGAAGCCACTTCAGGCAGCTCTGTGTGATGTTCCTCCTACCATCACATGATTACCTCAGCTCWTAACYAAAATAGACCTGACACAGTGTTCATTCATCAACACTTGTGTCTGTGATTACACAATAATTCTACTGGAGTGAATTGCAGATGACACTTCAGAGATGGTAAAAGAAAAAACATTTTTTCATTATGATGAATTTCACTAAAGTTATCTTTRGCAGCTCCTCTGTTCATTAGCAGTGTTTTTACTTGCAAGAATAGTCTGTCTGTCAGTGGACCGTGACCAAAACCAAATGACCTTGGCCATCTACAATAGCTGACAGACCAGGATGCCAGCAACCGTAACTGGGAATAAAAACAGCCGTAGAGCTTAAATGTACATCAGAGGTTTGTTGAGGTTTTTTTTAAAACCACAGTATATCCCTTTTGAATGTTTACTATAGTTTACTACTCTATATCATAGGCAAACAAGGCAAAAAACACAGCTAAAGAGGGAGGAAGAGTTTCCAAGCCACAGCTAAGCTTTGGTTATGCAAAGTGAATGAGAGGGACGACTGTGAGGATCCGTGGGAAAAGTCTTTGTAACGCTGGATTGTAGAAGATACCGAGTTTGATGTAATCTCCTCCTGTGACCAATAACAACTAATAATAYCAAATCATTTAGATTATTTCACTAATAATCAGACAGACACATCACCAATGATTACGTTGATGACCCTGAGCTTTAATCAGAAAATGTGTTTTAACAGAATTAACTAGAAAAGTTTCTGCATATGTTTAAACAATGAAAGCTTGTTTTTTCATGCAGTTATGAAGTTTACATGAGTTAATATGAGCATCTGAAGCAAATTTATTTATGGGAAAATGTTGTTTTTTCATTGAATCATTGTGACGATCTGTATCTTAATTTCTAGTTCTTTGTGTTTTTTACAGTTGACCTCTTTTGTTTCTGTTTCCTGTGATTCCTGTATTTTTCAGTTTAGTTCTCCTGTCTGTCTTTGCTCAAGCCCCGCCCACCTGCTTCCTGGTGTCTCTGCCCAGGTGTTTCCAATTGTCCTCATTTACTCAGCTTTACRTTGAGTCCTGTCTTTCCTCCTGYCTGTTAGCTGTGCTGTTTCAGTCAGTTTCTCTCTTTGTATTTGTTCCTCATGTTTGCTCTGACAGTTAATTGTGAGCACCTTTTTGYTGCCCTGTCAGCATTTTCTTTTGTTAATAAATCTGTTATTTTTCTCCAAGCTTTTTGAGTTTTTATGTCCTTTTCTGTGTCCAATCTACAACAAATATGTTATCATTTTTGTTACTCTTATGATTATATCATAAATCAAACTTTACTATAATTTCTATTCTGAAATACACATTATGTGAACAGTTTAATATTAATGCATGTTTACTCACTGAGGTAGAACTAAACATCTTCATACCCAAGTGCCAACAATGAGAGCTGTTACTTGAGTTAAAAACACTGACTTTAGGGGAATTAAAATGAGTTTTTCTGGATGAGCTGTTTAGATTTAGTTTAGACAGGGGATCCTCAGTCAAAGGCCCAGTCCCAATGATCAGTGCTCACCCTACGCCCCTCTAAGCAGTGTGGATTCAGTCGAAGTGCACATAAGTGTTTGAGTGCGCAGGTTACAAGTGTGCAAAAAAAATTGAGAATTGGGACAGTACAGATTACATCATAGACTTACTCCTCTGCATAACTGCGACTTCCAACATGGCATTTTTTTATTGAACCAATATAAAAGAACAAAGACAAAAAACAAACATACATAAGTTAACGACCATTTCACATTTACATATCTTTTAATTATCTATTCTATTTATCTGTTCTATATAATTCCTCCTTAACGTCAAATTATGAAAGGTTTAAGAGATCACCATGAATTTTAACTGAGGAAACCAACGTATTTTCTGATTTCTCAAATATTCATCTTTTAAATTGATATTGATATTGATATTTAATATCTTTCCAGGAAACGGGACTTATTTGGAAAGACTTAGTGAATAACCAGTTGTGTACTTAATTCCAAAATCTATGTTAAATCTCACATTCACAAAACAAATATTCAGTTGATTCCACTGATGATTTACAAAATTGTCATGTCTCCATTTCAAATTTGAATATTTTTTAAATAAATTCTCTTGAAGTTCATTTAAAATTTTAAAGTGAACTTCTTTAACTTTAGGAAGGATTGGAAATTTCAAAAATTTTGTTCTAACTGATCAAATTTCTTGTTTGTTGAAATGTTTTAAATAAAATTTTTGTTTTAGAGAATTCACGATATATTTTGTTAATTATTTTTTTCTCAAAATTTGTTTATTACATTTTTTGTATACAAAATTTAATTAATTGATAATCATTTTATGCAATCACGGGATTAGAGTTGAATCTAAATTATATCTGATTATATTAATCATTGCAATTGGAATGTTTTCAACCACATTTGTGTAATCCTCAGGGGTACAAACTATTTTATATTTAATACTAAATTCCTCATATTTTAATAAATCCCCTTTATCATTTATCAAATGAACAATGGCCCAAATTAGTTTTTCCATGATCCATCCTTCCATGAATAGTGATTTTCTTCTTCTGCGGTCTGCATTTTAATTCCAGACGTCACATGCAGCAATGAATTATGGGTAATACACTTCGCCAAAGGCCGTAAAAATGCAGACTTCGCGGAAGGGCGGAAATAGTACCCAAAATGGGCGGAGCGAAGGGCAGATGTGGGGAATGTGGGACACACTACGCACTCAAACCCTTCAACATGAACGCGCATTTCAAGTGCACACGGTTTTCTCCGGGTACTCTGGCTTCCTCCCACAGACCAAAAACATGACTGTTAGGTTAATTGATAACTCTAAATTGTCCCTAGGTGTGAGTGAGGGAGTGAATGGTTGTTTGTCTCATTTGTCTCTATGTGTGGCCCTGTGATGGACTTGCGACTGACAGGTTTTCATGTAAATAGTCAAACGTGAGCAAAAACTGATAACAAACAGACTCATGAGACGGAGTACAAAAGGTAAGTGCTTTTATTTACAGGTGACAGGGAATTTGGACCAGGGCTGTGGAAGGAAAGAGAGATGATCAGTTCCAGTCTTTTTCCAAGGAGGTAAGTAATTTGAAGGTGAGTAAACAGGAAGTTTTTTTACAGCTCGGAGGAGGCTTTTCTGCGTAGAGGAGAGGGTTTTCAGGTAAGTTATCCAGGTGAGTACTTTCAGACTTGTTTTCAGGTTGGAGGCAGACAGGCGACAGCTTGAGGAGGATCAGGTGAGTAGCTCTGGGGTGATTTCCAGAATCAGGGAGGCGAGGGTCCTGGTAACTCAGGAGACAGGCTTTCTGTGCACAGGTAAACACAAACATTAACAGGACTCAGGTAAAGAACTAGTTTCTAGGCTGACATGCTTTACCAGTAGCAAGTGATGGATCAGCGAGGACCCGATGTTCAGAGCCACCTTAAGAAGCCTGAGAGCAGATGATCCTAATTGACGTCAGCTGCAGTGAGGTGCCGATATACTAACAGGCCGCACCAACCAAAGGCCTCAGCGACCTGTCCAGGGTGTACCCCGCCCCTCGAACTGTGACTGCTGGATATGGGCACCAGTGACCTCCGTGTTCCTGAAAGGAGGAAGTGTGTACAGAAAATGGATGGATGGATGGAGTATTTTATTTTTGTTGTTGTTAATTTGCCTGGGGTAATTGCTAATGAGACAAGTCAAAGGCAAATAAATTATATACATAAATTAAACCTAAAATAAACATTTGTGATTTTTATGTACTTCGACTCATTTTGTGTAAAAAGGAGAAAGTTCTGCTTAATCCTCAACTCCTCTGATTAGTATTTTCCTTTGACTCTTGGTTCATGGTCATTACTAGTTTATGTGATGAATAAAACTAAAAAGATTCAATAGAATATTTGTTCAATGGATCACAGTGCAAACCTCTTTTTCTTTTTCTCGCCCAAAGCTTTCAGGAGTACAACACTCTAGAGACTCTGGTTGGTCTGCTTCCTGATCAGCCTGATGAAGTGCTGGTCAATGTAGTGGGAGCTCTGGCACAATTCGCTCAGATTGCAGCTAACAGGGCCGCTATCTGCAAGGGTGGAGGCATCAAGCTGCTAGTTCAGCTGCTCAACAATTTAAACGAGGTATTTATTGTTTTCTCTTTTGTATTTAGGACTGTTTTATCTTTATAACACAGTTCTTTACTGACTGATGTGTGCTCACTATGATTAATCCAGACTCTGCTTGTGAATGTAACCAAGGCTGTTGGAGCATGTGCCGAAGACAAGAACAGCATGGCGTAAGTTTGATTCTTCTTTATTGTTRCATATGTCCTCATACTGTATATAATCACCGTCCACTTTATTAGGTACACCTGTCCAGCTGCTCATTAATGCAAATGTTGAATCAGCCAATCACATGACAGCAACTCAATGTATTTAGGCAGTAGACATGGCCAAGACGATCTGCTGCAGTTCAAACTGAGCACCAGAATGAGGAARAAATGTGATTTAAGTGACTTTGAATGTGGCATGGTTGTTGGTGCCAGACGGGCTGGTCTGAGTGTTTAACAAACTGCTGATCTACTGGGATTTTCACCCACAACCATCTCTAGGGTTTACAGAGATTGGTCCGAAAAAGAGAAAATATCCAGTGAGCGGCAGTTCTGTGGACGCAAATACCTTGTTGATGCCAGAGGTCWKWGGAGAATGGTCAGACTGGTTCAAGYTGATAGAACAGCAACAGTAACTCAAATAACCACTCGCTACAACTGCGGTAAACAGAAGAGCACCTCTGAACACACAACACATAGAACCTTGAGGTGGATGGGCTACAGCAGCAGAAGACCACACCAGGTGCCACTCCTGT
>NW_013952503.1:1563433-1564914 GCF_001266775.1 Austrofundulus limnaeus | reverse complement strand
CAGCAACAGTTGTTCAGTGATTCTGTGAGGTTTTTGATCAGTAGAACAATCTGATGGAGCCTAAACACAGTAAATGTTGGATCTAAGTGTCTTTCAGGTGAATTCTACTTTTACAGGCTGAAATTCTCTGAACATGAAGTACAGCAACATTTCTGCATCACAACCTTAATGGAAAGAAAATGACAAGTTCCACTGATGAGCTTTTACAATGTTTGAAATTGTTTGTCTGGAAGTCAGTGGGCCAAATTTAAAAGAAATTAATAACTACGGTTTCTGGGGGACTTTTCTTCTTGGATGTGGACAATGACAAGAGCTAAATAGTGCTTGTTACCCAACGAGAAGAAGAACCAAATACAGCTGCTTTGATACAGTCCTTATTTAGTTAGAGAACTCGTGTAGTTTGAGTTTGCAATTCCATAGTGGATTAATGAAAAGCTGTGGTTCAGAAGCATCCACTGGATCCACCAGACAGAGCTGCTGCATCCTCACCGACAAATAATGCTCTACTTAGTCTCTTCAGTGTTAGTTTGATTTTGGGCTATAAAAGTACTTTAAAAATGTATTTAGTATCAAACTCTTTTGTTCTCCCATCATAGAAACAAAAAGCTCCCAGCTTTGTGTAATGAGATGAGGAATGAGTAATTATTCTAAAATCTAAAGGTTCTAGCAGTCTGGTTGCTGCAGAGAAGAGCGGTGGAATCTCATTCAGTCAATATGAGCTCTGCTTTTCCCTCCAGCTTCACATCATGCACAGCAGATCATGTGTTTTCTATTTCATTCCCATACATGTCAACCCCTTTGGATGTTTACCTGTATCGTGAACCTCAAAAATGTGTAATTAAAAAAAAAAAACATATGAACCATGTGCCTGGAGGACTGTCGGCCACAGAGATGACAGCCCCTGCAGTGAAAAGCAGGAGGAAATGACGATGGGAGAACTTAGTGCCAGAGTGGGTTGGAAGATGTTTTTTTTATGTCCTACAGGCTCTGACATGTTAAATTAGTTTGAAATAGAGTTTTTGAAAAAAATCCCTAATACTTGAAATAATCTGCGAGATTGCTATACATTCATACACCTGTAAAATGAGGGAAAATCTGTGTGAATTACGGACAATCCGTACAACTTGACATGTGTGCGTTCCATCCTGAGTAAGAGGAGAAGAGGGGCAGCAGCAAAGCTCTTTCCGTGTGTAGCCTCATAATGGTGCAGCTTTGGGAACCAGAGGCCCATCCAGGCCATGAAAGAGGTTCTGGTTAGTCCGTCGCAGCTGGTGTCTTCAGAGAGCTTCCTCTGTCGCAGAGACTCCCAGCCAGCATCAGTATTCCTCAGGAAGAGCTTCCTGTGTATCGGGGGTTGTCCTGCCACCTCTCTGCCACTGGCATTGTGGACGTGTCTTGTTCTCAGCATCACAGGGACCAAATACTGCACAGTGGCCTGATCTCAGCTGTTTGTTAGAGAGAAGACTTCAAAACTATAAATC
>NW_013952503.1:1555598-1556791 GCF_001266775.1 Austrofundulus limnaeus | reverse complement strand
GATGAGTTCAGCTTGGCATTCCTCACTGAACTCGGGGTCGTCCCACTGCTGTCCAAGCTGACTAAAACAGTAAGAATACATTTTCTCTTCAACAATGACATTCTGATCAGAACAAGTGTTTTCATGTTAAAGACAGCTGCCAACGAAAGCTTCTTATGTTGCAAAGACTTTTCTCTGACATCCATTAACTGGTTCTGCTCTCTACAGACTGATGACAGGCTTCGATGCTACCTAGCTGAAGCCATCGGCCACTGCAGCATGACGGACACCAACAGGGCATCCTTTGGTGAGACCGGAGCTGTTGCCACTTTAGTAAACTTCCTGAAGTCCAAAGACCGGTCGGTCCATCAGACCACAGCCATGGCTCTGTACCATCTGTCCAAGAATGTCAACAACATCATYATCATGCACAAGAGAGGAGCGGTCCAGGTYAGCAGCATTTCTGTTACAGCTCAGTTTCTGGCTCTTTAAAAAATACTCTTTTTGTAGGTAATATACAAAATTTCTGAAAGTATATTTGGAGCAATTTAGACCAAATTAGCTGTAATTTCCTTGAGAAAAATGCRCGTTGGCCTCCCACCACTCTTGTTTTAGTGATTTGTGAAAAATACAAAGTAATACGTTTTGAAAAGCTGTGACTATTTTCAGAGTCTTTGAGCGACGGAGCAGAAACAAAGTAGGTTTTATTCTTCAGCGGAAACATCACCCCACTCTGTAGCCRTCATGGGAATTTAGAAAAGCAAACAGCTCAGTGTGTGCAAAGTGCCAAGYCTTCAGTAGATCCTAGATGCCTCTGCAGCACAAGTCAAAGAGCTGTAGCTGGGGGTAACTGTTGCTACGAGTTGTTTCTGGATCTCAGGGCAGAAASAAGCTTTCAGCCAAASAGTGGAGTTCAWATTGGTCAAGGCTGAAGCAGGACAATATTTTGTTTATGGTCATTTGGGGGCTTCATGTTCATTTTTTTTTCATCATGGCAGTTGTGTTTTCCAAGAATAACCTATTACTACTATTTTTATCCGTAAAATTTAAATACACATTTTGGTGAAGAAAAGCTGTTCTCAGCTGTAATTTAATCATGCTTTGCACAAAATTTCACAAGAAAAACGTGTGAAATTCAATACTGTTTTATTCAAGTACACACGTGTTCATGTGTGTGTGTGTGTGTGTGTGTGTGTGTGTGTGTGTGTGTGTGT
>NW_013952503.1:1550340-1554564 GCF_001266775.1 Austrofundulus limnaeus | reverse complement strand
AACTAAAACTAAGCATTAAAAATGCAATAATAACTAAAAAAACTAGCAAATCCACTGTAAAAACTAATTCAATTGAATTAAAGGAAAAAAACACAACAAAATAAAACTAAACTATAATGAAAAATCCAAAACTATATAACCTTGGTCCCCATGACTTCGGAGGCTGATTTTGGGCAGTGGGGTTGGGTTTAGGACCAAGGTGTGAATTGAGTTTAGGTTAGTTTTAGGGTCAGGTAGGTACCTGTGAGGTTAATTTGAAGGTCAGGGTTAGGCCATAAAATTTCCAAAAGATGAATGGAAGTCAATGGAAAGTCCCCACAAGGATAGAGAGACATAGTAGGTGTGTGCATGTGTGTGTGTCCAAATTCAACACATACCAGCCTATTTAATCTGCTTCTGAGTTTGCCTTTTTAATGTTCCAGTTCAGAGTTAAAACACTTCCCTCTCAAGTATTTTTGGACTTTTAAAGAGCTTAATAAGCAAAGGTCACGCAACTGTAGTGGTGCTGAGGTTTTTTTTTTTATCTCAGACAGAAAAATCACAGGTGGCCTCATTCTCAGTCAGTCTGGACTGGGATGCTGATGCTGACCTGCCTGACCTCAGAATCAAGGCAGTGTAAGCTTTACAGCTCTGTGTTTCTGTTTTATTGCAACTGAATTTTACAGATGTTGTCTTTGCTGTTAAAATACTCTCAAAACATGTTTRCCCATGTAAGTAAAGTCCACTCCTACACTAAAGCTGCTTTAGAAAACAATATTCCTCCCCAGCCCAGCTAACGGTTAATGATCCAGTTCTTTAGGGCTCATAGGAGACATTAAAAATGGACAAGACTGTATTTCACTGAAAAACACATCAAACAGCCAACTTGTTTTCATTCTGCTGTAACCAAAGGAGGGACATCACAGCGGACAGTAGTTAACAAATAAATCAATCTATTTTTATTTTCTGTTTAAGTTTCTTTCTTTCCTGTGATTCTCTGAGTTGAGTTTTCTATAAAATGTGTTAAGAAGCAGGACTTCAGGTGTATTTTCTCAGAGGAAACACACACCATCTGATTGACCATTTTAGTCAGAGATACATCGCTCTCTCAGTTTGATTTGACACTCACTCTTAGTATCTCACACTTTTCTACRGAAGTGCCTGACTTTGTGTCATGTATTAAACCAACATGCCTTCCTCTGGTCTCTACGTTGCTTCCAAAGTTTCCAAGTCTTCCGAAGCCTCCAAAGCGCTGGGGATTGTTTGCTGAAACCATAAATCTATTTAGACAGCTTCAGCCAGCTATTTGTGTTGAAGAACCTCTTCCATGAGCAAATCATTGTGAAGCAAATTGATGAAAATTACAAAATGCGAATAGTAATCATTGGTAATTTTTTTTTACTGAAGCTATTCCAGTACATGGCTGTTGCCAGGTCCTGGTGTGTGTATGAAGTTTTTACTCATCTAAATGAGAAAAACATGTTTACTTTTCTTGCTGTGAACACACAGTTCTGGTGTTTGTTGGACTTTGTGTCTCCTCTTACATGCTGGGACCACAGCAGCACAACAGAAGGAACATTTCTACATGTAGCATCACAGGCTTCTTGTAAGAAATTGGACGTCAGCTTGTGTGTGTGTGTTGGGGGGGGGTTGTTTCTGGTAACATTTGGGGGCAATTTTAAGACAAAAATCCTACATTTGGGGACAACTGGTGCATTTGGGGRCAAAMGTCGAGTCCCCATTTGGTTTAAATGCCATTGGTGGGTTGGGGGTTGGGTTTAGGACCAAAATGTGAATTGAGTTTAGGTTAGTTTTAGGGTCAGGTACCTGTGAGGTTAGCCTTAGGGTAAATGGTCAGGGTTAGGCTGTAGAAATGTAATGGAAGTCAATGGAATGTCCCCAATTAGAAAGCTGTGCAAACACTGCTGCCTGTTTGGACTATTTTCCTCCACAGCTGACTTTAAAACATGGGAATGAGGGGTTGTGGGTAGGTGGACTGGTCTGTCAGGCCTGACTCAGAGGAGTTTGAACCTGAGCTCCTGCAGGCAGGGTTAATCCAGCAGAGCACACATAACACTGTGACACCTCCAGGAGTGATAGGATTTATGTGAGAGATCCCTCCTTGGAGGTCAGGACTCACTGGAGCTTTCTGGAATGACAAAGAACAACTCAAGAACTTGCTGCAGTTTTCCAGTATTCAGCGAGCGTTTATATTCCCACAGTCAGGGAACGTAGATTTCTGGAGAGCCCAGCTGAGAGGGGAAGTGTGAGCTGAAGCTGCAAAGAGAAAGGTGCTAATCTTTGCCTGGCTTTGCACTTTGTGAGACCTTGTTTGGCCACGTCTGAATACCAGGCTATGAGGCTGGCAAATAAACCCATCCTTGGCACTTCCCAGGCATCCTCTCTTCACAAAAGAGACTTGTTTAGAGAGCTGCATGTTTCCTGGAGCCAGTGGATGAAAATCTACTTTCTGAGCCCTCATGAATGATGTCACATAGAGTTTTTAACTGAAAAGAGAAGCCGATGGCTTGCTGCATGAAGTTTTCCGCTAATTGATGCAATAACAATCATGAAGAAATGTGTTAATTTCTGTTTTGAACTGAACTCGTGCTATAGATTCCCACACACAAGCTGCCTCAACTCAAGTTTCATCGGTTTTCTTTCACTGTTTGTCTTTGTGCTGAAAATCCTGGGAACAATTTCTCTTTGTCTTCAAACTGTAAATGTGTGGAGCGGCAACAAGTGGAGAAATCTGAATTCATGTTGGCATTCTTTACAAAGTTTTTACAGTTTCCAATTAGCAACAGCCACAATTTAAAGAAAGGAACGTGTCCTGACTGGCAAGAGAACTGAAGTGACAGGATAGGACTTGACGTTGTTGGACTCTGATTTATAAGTAAAAAAAAAAAAATCTAAAATGACCAAAAACAAATAAATCTTGTGTCTTTAAACACACTGCTTAACATTACTGCAACATGACTTTTAAAATAAGTGTTTTCCAAAAATAAATGTTCTTTCTGGTGGATTTATTGTGTTTTGGAGAAGGGGAGAGAAGGGCTGTGTGGCTTTGTTGACAGATGCAATGTTGTTCACTTGTCATGGATGTAAACAAGACTTTTCAAAAATAATTGCAAGTGTGGCCACTAGAACCTCAGCGGCTCAGTCGTTTTGATTAAACCACACAGCACACATTGAACCAATTTAGACATAATCCATTAGAGCAGAATCTTTCGSCATACGTTTAATTTTCTTTACATTRCACTCCACTGCCACCCAAATACATAACACAGCACATTTGCTGCAGATAAAAACATGGGGCAAAAAGCTCGGCAATAAACATTCAGTGATGTTTCATTCATTCAGCCTTTTCTTTGTGGCTTCTATATAAATTCACAAATTTAGAACCTATGAAAATCTCCTAAATGTCAAAATTTTGTAAACCAAAAAATAAATGAACTTCCAATATTGGATTTCTTGAGAGCTCTAAACCCTTGTCCTGYCATAAGATCTAATGAGATCCAGTACACAAGCCACAAATAGCTGGTTATAATTTGACCCATGGAGTGGTGGAAAGCCTGCAGAGTGCTGCGGTTCATGCTCAGGTTTTAAATGTCGAGCCGGGCAAGACTTTTCATCAGCAAACTGGCAGACGCACGTGTGCAGTTCGTTGCTGAGGCTGGGTTTGGAAATGGGATGGACGAACACACTGACAACTCACACATACACACAGAGGGAAGCAATCTGAGAATGTCCCCATGCAGCCACCATATATTCGCACTGCCCTCGCTGATTGGTGGGTGTGAAGCTGAGACAATATGTGCTGAATTTTTTTCATGAAAGCGTTTTGTCTTTTTGACGTTTTGACATCCTTTTGAATGCTACAAGTAATTTCTGCCCWTTGCACTTCATTTTAATCCCATTGGGGTTGATGACAAGAGCAAGCTACAACCAGATGTGTGTGTGTAACATCTGGCTACTGCCTGAACCAAGTGGTTTTATTTTTTTTAAACTGTTTCAAATTCCAGCAACTGTATTGTCAGCAAAAAGGCTGGATTTCTTTTCTGTACCCAACAAGAAGAAACATATCTTTTTTCATGTGATGGACTGTTTCATTGGCAATCTTTGCACAGCCTTCATCTTGAATRCTTCCTGGTACTGTAGTACTCATTTTTGGCATACAGCTTGATGTCAATCCATGTAGAGGAGGTGACTGGTAACTGCTTTACTGCAGTATCCATAGCCACT
>NW_013952503.1:1546621-1549096 GCF_001266775.1 Austrofundulus limnaeus | reverse complement strand
GGGTGGGGGCTTTTTTAGCTTTATATCATGTTGAAATGTCATGCCCTCTTCAAAAACATACACAGAGTGTTGCTTTGACTCAGTCATGCATGTTTGAGAAATCCTTAAATCTCCTGTGGTAGCCATGTGGAAGTGCTTGCTGGCACAAGCACGAAGCGCTTGGTGGTACAAAGCTCCTCCCATTGTACAAAGCTCCTCCCTRGAGCTCAGTCTGCAGCTGAACTCCAGCCCCACAGAGCACCCCATCTTTGCACCTCCCCAGCACAGTTCCACCAAAACTGGTGGAACTGCACTTCTGTTGAGCTAATTACGTCTCAATCCAGTTCTTTTTGGATTTTAAAAATGGCTTCAYTGAGGACATTTGTTTTTGGATGCAAAGGAGGAGACTATCCTTTTGTTTACGATTCCTAAGTGTAATATACTGTATGTTGGCTTATTCCTTTTACCATATGAAGATGGACCCTTGATGGACTCATAATGAACTTCTGTTTTGTGAAAGGTTTTGAAGCATAGTTTGAAAATGTGCTGAAGTAGGAGTGTCGGGAATGGTATGTGATTCTTAAAGACACGCAGAGGCCAATTGCAAGATKTAGATATGATGCAAATCCAAATTTATTTTTGATATATACAGCAATTTTATAGGCACAGCCAAGGTGTGAAGGGGATCCATTTTGTTGACCTTAATATCKCATCTCTGCTTTTTCCAGATGATGTGGTCCTATTGGCTTCATCAGATCGTGATCTCCAGCTCTCACTGGAGCTGTTCGCATCCAAGTGTGAAGAGGCTGGGATGAGGATCACTGCCTCCAAATCCAAGACCATGGTCTTGAGTCGGAAAAGGGTTGGGTGCCTTGTCTGGGTCGGGGAGGAGGTCCTGCCCCAAGTGGAGGAGTTTAAGTATCTCGGGATCTTGTTCACGAATGAGGGAAGAATGGAGCGGGAGATTGACAGGCGGATTGGTGCTGCGTCTGCAGTGATGTGGGTGCTGTACCGGTCTGTGGTGGTGAAGCGGGAGCTGAGCTAGAAGGCGAAGCTCTCGGTTTACTTGTCAGTCTACGTTCCTACCCTTATCTATGGTCATGAGCTTTGGGTAGTGACCGAAAGAACAAGATAGCGGATACAAGCGGCTGAAATGGGTTTCCTCCGCAGGGTGTCTGGGCTCTCCCTTAGAGATAGGGTGAGAGGCTCAGTCATCTGGGAAGGACTCAGAGTAGAGCCGCTGCTACTCCACGTCATGAGGAGCCAGATGAGGTGGCTGGGGCATCTGGTAAGGATGCCTCCTGGAAGCCTTGCTGGTGAGGTGTTCCAGGCACATCCCACTGAACGAACAGAAATTTTATAACAACTAAATTCAACAGTGGTATAAAATTGAACTATGTGCCTGGAAAATACATTAACACCCCCACCCCCTTAAATAAACAGACTAAGTCATTGTTATGTTGAATACGCATTGTCTGAAAAAAAATATCAGGCAATAATCCATAAATTTAGCCACTGTTAGTGCAAGTGGAGAAGATTTGTCCATGAAACAACTATGTCATGCTTCCACATCAAGGATTTGTTATGATTTTCTAGAGCTTATTGACAGATATTTCCAAATTTGGTGTGTTATAAATACAAAAACAATACTGTATTGGATTATTATTTTGTCAATAAAACTTAAATATACGATCCCTGATCTGGGTTTATCTGATCCTTTTTCCTTCTCTTCCTGATTGTTATAAACAACAGACTCAACAGCCTTTCTGTATAAACCTACTGGCTTCATTTAGTGCATCCCCTTTGCTCACGTCTCTCGGCTCTGATCTTACTGTTCTGGCCCTGATCACCGTAGACACTTGGCTCTCAACCAAAGAGGCTGCAACAAAGTCTCAGAGGAGTTTCTTCAAAAATGCAAAGACTGAAAACATGTAAACAGCAAAACACAGAAAATATGTGGTGAAAAAGCTTTATCTCTTTTGGAAGTGAAAGCACAACCAGTTACTTGCAGGGCTTACTGAAGGAGCACAACAGAGAAAAGAGTGGCCAAAGGTTGCTTGTTAATGTAAAGATGTAATTTC
Organism: Austrofundulus limnaeus; assembly: GCF_001266775.1. Lineage (NCBI taxonomy): Eukaryota > Metazoa > Chordata > Actinopteri > Cyprinodontiformes > Rivulidae > Austrofundulus > Austrofundulus limnaeus. The sequence goes on along the minus strand of NW_013952503.1, from coordinate 1,547,036 downwards.
ATTCACAGAACATATGGGGTTGATTGGATTTGATTTGATTTGATTTATTTAACAGAAAAAGATTATTAAAAATCAAGCCTGACTCAGCATAATTGCTGTTTTACAACAGATTCCTGTTCTGCAGCACATAAAATACTCAGAATTACAGCATCACAATCACATCATTATACACCATAGACACAAAGACAAACAAGCATACCAAATTTCAAAAAGGCAGCATTTGCTAAATAGGACCTCTAAATATGAGCACAACAAAAAGTGTCCAGCAGATGGCAGACAAGATTCTTCTTAAAGGGCTGTAGTTTTGAAATGGACTTTATATTTTGAAGAATGTTATTCCATAGTTTAGTATAAACATAGAAGAAAGACCTATGACCGTAACAGTTTTTAAAAGTTGGTAATATCAATTGTCCTT
>NW_013952503.1:1542313-1545521 GCF_001266775.1 Austrofundulus limnaeus | reverse complement strand
GTCCGACTCTGGCCTTCCTGGTCACCATCCAGGATCCAACACTTCTCATCCTGTCATGGGAGGGATGGAAAAAGTGGAGGGAGATCCCTGATGCTGTATCTGCACCGGTGTGACCCACTGTTGGCCTAACCTTCACCGTCTTCAGGCTCAGTGGTTCACATGGGTGAGAGTGATGGATGGAACCACACTGTTCTTCTGTGTGTAATGTGTCTGTCCACATTTCAGGCTGTCAGGATTATAAATAAACAAATAGTTGTTTGCATTTACAGTCAGTCCTTTGACAGTCTGCATGTTGTAAATGTTTATTTTTTATTATTGGTATTTACTTAGCTAGGGAAATCCCATTAAGATGACAGATCTCTTTTTCAATAGAAGCCTGGGCCTGGATGCAGCCTAAATGTGCATGTTTTTGGACTGTGGGAGGAAACCAGAGTACCTGAGGAATTCCCAACCCATGGGTTAAACCTAGGACCTCCTTGCTGTGAGGCAACAGTTGTTCGTTTTAAAATGAAACTGCTCTCTTGAAGCATATTTTTTTTTACCACAAATGATTTCAGAATTTAGCAGCAACATAAATAAACTAATGAAAAGTAAAAGCTCTTTCTAAACATTAGGAGTTTCTAATGAACATTTTCTAATGTATTAAATAAACTGTTGCAGAGAACAGCATGGTTTACTTGTTATGCTGCCATAGTAAACATGCATGTGCACAACGGCCCCTCACAGCTCCTCTAAACATGCAGCCGCCACTCTCTGGCAGCTGAGGCTCGAGACTTGAATCACAGTTTTTGTTCACHGTCATAAATTAGCTCTTACTTCAATACAGCKCCTTTTACACCATCAGGTCTGCTGGAGCGACACTYGTGTGTCATGACAGGCCTGACCTGCCTCCCTTTCTGTTTCCTGTCCTCAGATGATCTCTTGTCTCCTGTCAAACACTTGGGTTTCTCAGTGGGGCTTTAACCCTTTTTTTTTACAGCGCTAATAAATCCTGATATTCTTCATCTATGAAGTGTAAATAAGCTGGAAAGACTGAATGACCAAACATTGTACCATCTCAGTATTATATCAAGACTGTGAGTGTAAACGTRTAATGATTAACTATAAATGATGACAGCTGTGGGTTACTGTGCACTCATGGAAACTTTGTCGCATCAGGCTTTTTTTACATAAAGTTTAATAATTGTAGAAACGTAAAAAGTCATTTGTGCCCCACGAAATAATTGAATTTGAATAAACTGTCACATTCACTAAGATGTGCACAGCCAAAAAAAGACAATCAGAGGAGGTTTTAAGATGAAGTAYATTTACAGTATGTGTTCACTGTAAAGGCCCTGTCACACAACAGTTTAAACAACCTATCCCGACTTATGAAAATGTTAAATATACAGTAAATATATATGAGTGTGTATGTGTGTATGGGCATGTATTCGCTACATCGTGGGAACCATTTTCCAGAAAAAAGGCAGCCTCATAGGGACCAAATGTGCATCGTGGGGACTTATCTGCACCGGTATGGATGCTAATTTTGGGTGGGGGTTTGGTTTAGGACCAAGGTATGAATTGAGTTTAGATTAGTTTTAGGGACCATTTACACTAAAATTAACCTCACAGGTTGATTTTGTGAGGTTAAGTTTTGGGGAAATGGTCAGGGTTAGGCTATAAAATTGCCAGAAAAAGAATGGAAGTCAACCCACAACCCATCAACCCACAGTCTTCATGAGGATGTAAAAACAAACCTGGGTATGTGGGTATGTGTGTATATCTGCTTTTGCTACCTGGTAAACCTGGTGAGGACCCACAGTTTYATATGGGGACAAAAGCCTGGTCTGCATTGGGGAAAATACTATTAGCATGTCAGTGGTTAGTTTTAGGACTAACGTAAACTAATGGAATACAGTTGAAAAATAGACTTTTGGCTAATTCAGGCTATTTTAACCTATAATTGGTTATGAGTTTGATTAAAATGCATTGTCCCCTTTTAAATAAATAAATCAAATCAAATAAAGGCTAATAAAATAAAAAAAATGTTATATTTTTTGATCTAATCATTAGCAATACAGTATAAATCCAAAAGAGGCTTCCAGTAGATTTTTTTCCTCATCTTCAACTTAGGCTGCTTTAGTATTGGGACTAAATTTTCACAAGATGCCAAAAAACATTATAGTGTGACAGCTAGGGCCTTAGAAGGAGGGCCTGAGTTCAGGAGATGACTGTCCCTTTAACAGATCATAGCTCATCTCATAGATCATAGCTCATCATAGCCCATAGCTCATCTCAAAATTGAAGAAATGTCTCAATCTCACTAAAGACCATGCCTCGAACCGATGAAACTAGGAAKGTATAACTTGCGGAAAGAGAAAAAAACTACTCTGAATAGCTTCATAAGGTAACCACAATTTTTTTAAGAAACWCATTTGAAGTTTTATTTYCTTTTAAACTGATTTACTGTCTCTCTCCTCYTCCTTCTTTGAAGTACGATGTGATGATGTTCAGTACTTTTCAGTTTTTATTTAGATGACTTAAAACTTGCCTGACCCCTCGGTGGTTGCAGTTCTACTAACCTGGAAAGAAGAGGATGTTGGTAGTCAACAGGCANAGCTTTCAACTTTAGGAGATGTATTATAGAGGCATTCAACCATGGAATTTTATTTTTCCAGACTGGAACTTTACAAGTTGAAATATATTTCCTGTATTGTCTCCAACTTATTATCACAGGAAAAAATTCCCAAAGACGAATGGCTCTTTAATTGTGGTCACTGCAACATGAACTGCTGTCAAGACAAAGTTGTCTTTTGGATCTCAATGACTCCTAACTGCCTTGACAAACAAACTGCTTGTCTCGTCTGAGAGGAAGTAGCAGAATGAGTTTAGGAGCTCAGCCCTCAAGTTTGTTTGTCACAGAGCCACAGTTGAGTGTATTAGTTGTGCCACAAGCCCTCTGAAAAAAGAAACTGCCTTTTATTTTTTTTGGCTCCTCTTCCAACACTGGGACATTATTCAAGCCAAATTAAAGGTTAGGCCTCCTCGCCTTGGCAGGAGCAGCAATTATGTCCGACTCTGGCCTTCCTGGTCACCATCCAGGATCCAACACTTCTCATCCTGTCATGGGAGGGATGGAAAAAGTGGAGGGAGATCCCTGATGCTGTATCTGCACCGGTGTGACCCACTGTTGGCCTAACCTTCACCGTCTTCAGGCTCAGTGGTT
>NW_013952503.1:1533929-1540094 GCF_001266775.1 Austrofundulus limnaeus | reverse complement strand
ACCCCTCGGTGGTTGCAGTTCTACTAACCTGGAAAGAAGAGGATGTTGGTAGTCAACAGGCAGTTATATTCATGTGCAATATTCATGTGCAGTCAGGGGAAAACGCCTGGTAAAGATGCTTTAAGGTGCCAAGTTCCTCAAACAGCAGACAGTGATGAAATGGCACGTGCTCCCAGCTGCACAGCTGTGAACTTTAAGCCCAGCCAGGTTTCCTTTGCTGGAACATGAACAAAYCTGAGAGCTCCATGTGGCAGTTTATCAAAAATTATATTATCCTCAAGTTTTCATCAAGACCTTTTCATCAAGCTATCACCGTTCTGGACCTGAGCTGAAGACACATAACAGAAGGGAACAGCAACAAATCATCATCAAGGAATTAGAGGACAATTCATATTTGATTGCATACTTTTAGTCATAAGAACAGAGCTGAAAAGTTGTAGCAGAAGCTGTCAGCTGAGAGTTCCTTACAAAATAATCATTAACATTTATAAAACTGCAAATGTCCAAACGCATGATGTGATCACACTCTGAAGTTGTATTCTCACGTACTTGACTTCTTAACTCTCTGCTTCTGCTACTTTATAGCTAACATTAATCAATGTCTTTTTCTTCTTTTTAATAGATAAATAACACTGTTCGAGTCTAGCTCACTGCTGTCTGTCAGTTTGCCCAAACACTCCCAAATATTTCAGAGCTTCACAACTGTCTGCACACAAAGAAAAACACCCAAACACTCAGCAACCACAGGTAGCACAAACATAATTTTAGAGGTGATGACACACAAATAACTGAGAGGTTTCATTTCAGATTCACTCTGGTAATAAAAACGACCAACAGGAGTGAGTACTTCTGGCACAGATGTGGGTACAAAAAGAACAATTTGTTAACTCACCTTGAACCAACAATCTGGGGCCTGAGCTCAAAGTGAAAATGTGTTTGTTTTAGACAGAAAAAACTATTTTTACTGTGAAACAGTATAAGCCTGTTTTGGATTTGTTCTTTTAAAATCACATTTATATCCAACAAAGAAGGACGTCTTCAGTTCAAGGAAGTTGCAGGTATTTTCCAGAGTAATTTCAGGGCTCTATCCCGGCCACTTTTATTGTCTCTTGTTTGGAGACTTGATTCCTTTTAGGAAACATTTACAGCTGACCAAGTCAATGATTGGTGTCTTAAATCTATTTTTTTAAACCCCGGAGCAGTAATTGAGTCATTTGAACAACCTGCTAATTTTCTCCTCGGTCACACTTTCCACCAAATTTGGCAAACTATCCAACAAATATGTCTGTGGCTTTGCAAGTAGTCTGAGTGCTGCAGCGTGTAATTCCAGCTTGGTTTACATGGAGTAATTAAATCCAAGACTGACGTGAAAACATTGTCCTCAATGAGGAACTGTGGCTGGACAGAGGTTCCTTCAAACTCATTTGGATTGTAACAATGGGCATTTTTACATCGAGTTAATGGTGATTTTTAAAGATCCATTTTGACACATTTGAATGTCTGTTTTGTTTTTTTGACCAATCCCTGCCTTCCTAAGTTTCTACAAAACTTGAAATGTGCATTGTGGATCAAGTGGTGGGCTTCTCTTTCCACAACACTGTTTACTAAAGAGCGGAGCAATATAGTGTGTCTCTAAGTGCTGTTTACTTACAAGAAGTAAAAGTAAAAAAAATGTTACAAGTGTAAGGAAATAAATCTATGCATGCCTCCACCTGCTGAGCTAAGAAGCCCAAGTACAAATGAACTCAAGTGGGTAGAATTAAAACAATAAAATACAAACATTTGGAGTTAAACCAAAAATGACTTGATGGATGCAACAGCTCTTTTCTCATGGTCTGAACATAAATTTCACATCAGTACACACTTGGTTCATTATATTTTTTTGGTTATGTCTCAGTTTAGGGGTTGCAACCAGAACGTGACCCATGTTGGCCACACCCTGTGGATCATAATGGGTCGCTAGTATCGGCAGCATAAGCGGCTGTGAAATGAGACTAGTTTGCAGAAGACATATGATGGTGATACATTTTATATTACATGCCTTCAGTTGTTCTTTCACTGTTTTTCTTAACAAAATTTAGGATTATTAGAAAAATGTTACACTGAAATAAATAAAAATCATTAATATTTTGGGATTAGTTCCGATACCATTACTTGTAACTACATTTTATTTAACATTTCATTGCAGAAAAAATTTGATCAGCTAAGTTGTTAAACTTACATTTAAAAACAAATTCTTTGGTCCATGATAAATATCCAAACTCCACCATAAAATAAACTCCCCCGTAATTTTTTTTTAAAAATCCCTTAGTCAGCCGTCTTCATTTTTCTGTTTAGTTTGCTGACAGTGCAATGAATCCTGGAATATCGTCGACCCTGTAGGGGTTTTGTCAATCGCATTTGTCAGCCGCATTAGTAGACGCCTACGAACTGGGACAGGCTACAGTGTGGGGCACTGATGTAAGCAGCCGACAAATGCCCCCTACATTTGCTACAACCCACGAATTGAGGCACAGTGCTTGTCTCCTTTTCAAAAATGGTTATATTTGATAGAAAACACATACCCAATAGTCAGCTGATCTGCTGTAAAACAAAATATTGATTAGGCTATCACAAATGCATCTCACCTCCTGCTTGTCTGTCCTAAAACCACACATCTGCATAACCAAAGCTGCCAATGATCATATAAACCTTGACACTCTGAAATGTGGTTTAATACTCCTGAGCAACATCTCTTTTTTTGATGGATTTAACTATTGGGTAAAATATCCTACAAATTTCTAGTAGTTCATGAGAAAGTTAGAAGTTTTTAAGCATTAGAAAAAAATATTCTTAAAGCAATCCTATTGTAACGTATGACGTATCGAGCATGTTAAATACCTGTAAAGAGTTAGTAAATACAACAGGTAAAATAAGTATTGAACACGTCAACATTTTTCTCAGTAAATATATTAATAGAGGTGCTAATGACATGAAATTTTCACCAGATGTTGGTAACAACCCAAGTGATCGATACATACAAAGAAATCAAACCATAAATGTCCAGAAATGAAGTTATTTGTAATAATGTGGAATGGCACAGGGACAAAGTATTGAACACATGAAGAAAGGGAGGTGTTCAAAGGCATGGAAAGCCAAGACACCAGCTGAACTCTCTCAGTAATTTGGCCCAGCCAATCACCTGACCTGAATCCAACAGAAAATCTATGGAAAGAACTAAAGATCAGAGTTCATAGAAGAGGTCCATGAAAACTTCAAGATTTGAAGACTGTTTGTGTGGAAGAATGGGCCAAAATCACACCTGAGCAATGCATGTCACTAGTTTCTCCATATAGGAGGCGTCTTGAAGCTGTCATTGACAAYAAAGGCTTTTGTACAAAGTATTAGATAAATTTCTGTAAGTGCGTTCAATACTTTTTCCCTGTGCCATTCCACATTATTACAAATAACTTCATTTCTGGACATTTATGGTTTGATTTCTTTGTATGTATGGATCACTTGGGTTGTTACCGACATCTGGTGAAAATGTCATGTCATTAGCACCTCTAGTAATATGTTTACTGAGAAAAATGTTGATGTGTTCAATACTTATTTTACCCGCTGTAGATATCCAGGGTCATGACACTGATGCCAGACATCATTACTGATGGAGCTTCAACAACCTATGAAAAAAATAACAAAAAAGCAGATACGAGGATGATTCATGAACTCCAGCTTAAGATGAAACAGAGCCGCTCCTCTCCCTGCAGAGTCCCTGCCACTGATCCCTTTGGAGTTGGGACATCATGATTAATGTTGGGCTCCTACCTGTTGAACCTCTTTGTTCGCCCACAGAGGACAACAGGCAGAGGGCCTGGGGAGCCAAAGTCGAAGATTTAGATTAATGAGAGAAAAGGTTGTGCCGAGCCCCAGCAATAAGGTCAAAGGAGGAAACAGAAGTTCACCTCAGGTGAGAATTTAAACTTACATTATCAAATTAAACCAAAGCAAATAAACCATCCCTGACCTTAACATGATTACATGACTGGGCCATTCATGGCATGTTTGTGCAAGCTCTTAGTAAAAGTCAACTTCCCTCGTTAAATGAAAATAAGCACAAATAAACAATAATTACACAGAGCCCAAACCCTTCATATGGTTCTTGCTGCTTAGTCATGTCCTTTGAATAAGTACCCTGGATAAACCCCAAAGGAGCACACAGCTGAGGACCTCAGAACTGATGACTCATGAGCCCGTAATGTGACAGGTTTATAATGGAAGTCAATGAGAGGGTGCTTCAGGGGTAATCAGCTGTGGCATGGTGTTCTACTGAGTGGGCGTTGTTACACCGATCCCTTGCTTGGATTTTCCGACTCAGCCTCGAACCGCCTCCTGGTAAAGACTTTTATTAAGTAACCTCAGGTTCTGACATCCCTTTCTGCCACATACAGAAGCCAGCTCTGCCTTTAACTTCGACTGCTAAGGTCTTAGTATATACTTTTGAAACTATACATGCACTCTGATTTCCTCCACAGATGAACAGTCAACACTTCCTGCTGCCTTCAAAGGAAAACTGCTTACCCCCTTCCAAACAGGAAACTGTTTCTATTAAGACACAAGTGAGTTAAGTGGTCTGGAGAAGGCCAATGGGGAAAGTTTTAGAGTTTTTCATAAAAAATGGTACAGGACCACTGAAACCAAAAACAGCCACCAACCAAGCAATCCCATTTATTTTGCTAAATGTACAGGGATCTGTACACAGGGTTTTTTTTTTCTGGTTGCAGTACAAAGAAGAAAAACACATTAAGAAGGGAGACAGCAAAATGTTACTTTCGTGTCTGCTTGTTTTTTGTTTCAACAGCACAAAATCCAGTTTGTTAAAAGTGTGTTGTGCTGAGTGGTTTGAATCCTCAGTTATCTTCCAAGCTCTCATAACCCTGGAATTGTGCAGGTCCATCATTGGCTGTTGATGTTTTTCAGTCAGTTTATTCCCCAGCTTAATGATGCAATCAAGTTGCTGTTTAGTGTGGGCAGTGGAGCCAAGGTAAAGCACCATGCAGCATTAATGGTCCAATGAAGAGTGGAGATTCAGCTCAGTCTTTAGTAGCAGTACTCACAATCAGTGGAATCAGATGCAGCTGTGCAAGTTGCCATAAGTAGGAGGATATCCAGCAGCCTGCTATAGTCCAAGCCAGCACTCACCCATCTTGCAAAAGAGAGAAAAGTGGAAAAGAAATAAACTGAATAGACTGGAATCCTGACAGAAAGAGGAAATAGAGAAGTTGTAGAAAAATAAAAGCCTCACTGGTCATTAGAGCACTCAGTTGTGTGATTCCAAAATGGAAGAGTGGCTCCAGCACATCCCAGGCATGTATAATCTCAGAGGTCTCTGTCCAGGATCACATGGTCCCAGGAACAGAGATGGGCCTACTGTGGCCTACACTTCAGAAAAGTTAATACATTTATTGCAGAGAAGTTGAACAAAGGAATTCAAAGTTGTGGGTCCTTGTTTCCCCCAGAATGCCCAGAGACAAAAAGAGACAAAGGACATTATATTGTGCCTTGGCTCACAGTTCATTCATCTAAACGGTTAATCCTCTGGTTCCTCATGGATCAATCTGATTGGTTCTAAATCTTCCCACCAATGTGACTCCTTTGGTTAAACTAAACTATTAATTCTATTCACTATAAGCTTTATATTCCTTTAACATCTTGAAGTTTAATCATTTTGTAAGCACGTTTATAAAACATTTCATCCTTCATGAGATAGCCTATATGAAAATGTCTAATTTAAAGCTTGTTTAATATGAAAATATATGAATAATTTTTATATGTGGCATGGAAAAGAAATATTAAAATTATCATCACATGGGACCAAAAATAATGCAGATCGCTTGAAGGAAGAAAAAAAACAAGATGTAATTGTCAAAACAAAACAGTTTGCAGCTATTTAATAGAAAACTAAAGTTGTCAGCGGAAATACTAAAGAAAAAAAGTGAATGGGAAAAATACCAGTATGACAAACTGAGGATAAAACAAAAACCCAAAGTACTGATTTAATAATGAGATAAGAACAAGACTGACAGAGAAATAAGTCAGGATGGGTGTTTAATCTGAATGGACTGAATTTATGATGTTTTTTTTTTGTTTGTTTTTTTTTTTTTTTGTTTGTTTGTTTTTTTTTTT
>NW_013952503.1:1529865-1531487 GCF_001266775.1 Austrofundulus limnaeus | reverse complement strand
ATTAAGCAGCTCAGACGGGTGCAGTAGCCGCTCCTGTAGACGTTTCCATCTGTTTCCAGCAGAAGTAAATCTGCTGCTCAAATGATCTCCAGAAATTAAAAACAATTTAATATAATTTTGAATAAAACATTTTTGACAATTGTTATGATAAAAATAAAAATACTATAAGTTATTATATAGTATAAGTTAGTGTGCTCTTATTATTTAACTTTATATTATTGTTTGATCTGYTCAAGCTGTGATATTTAATCAGAGGTTTTTGCCAGAGTTTTTTATGGATCAGAAGCTGAGAMGTTTAAGAATCATTACTGCCSTCTGTCAGATTTCCTTCAGAAAGTATTTTATTTAGTTTGTGTAAAAGGAAGCAGGACTTTAAGGAACCTCAGGGAGAGTCAGGACRAATACAATTATTTTAMATAAAGTTATTATTGTGTCACAAGGGGAGCATGAGAAATACACTGAATTATTAAACAGGTGTTTGTTTGATTCAAACAGAGCGAGCAGTGAAATGCACTCGAAGCTGTTCAGAGCGATCAGGATTACAAGGAAAATGTTTGTAGAACATGAAGCTCAGGCAGACTTTGAGGTTCGGCTTCAATAGGTTACATCTGCAGTCAGTGGAGGGTTATTTATTTATTTTTTGGGAGGGGGGAGAAGAAGGCGAGGGCAGAACCACACTGACATCTACAGGATCAGAAACCTGCAGCAGGTGAGACTGAACTCAGGAAACGTTTCTTTTACAGAAATTTATCTTCAGGAACTCAATATTTTAGTCATATTTATAGATCTGAGTCATTCTGTAATATTCTAATCCTGCAGAGTTACTAAYCTAAAATATGTGGATCTTCTAGAAACGACATGAAATCCTCTGCTAGGATTTTGTGTCATTTGTTGTTTTTCTCAGTCAGTTGTGTGACGGCTCGGCTGATCTGACAGAAACAATCTGCTCCTGAGCAGAAAGAAGCTTTGCTTTCGTTTCAAACAGTTTGTGGGACTCGTGATGTAAAAAAAGGAAGAAACGCTTCAGTTCTTCTCTCTGTTGGACTTCATGTGTTTCAGCTGCTCTTCTCKCTCTCTTCTTCTCTTGTTAAAATAATTGTCGTGAGTTTGATGAAAACTTTCTGTGTCACTCTGAATGARTTCCGATCGTCTCGTCCTGTTTAGCTCCTTTCATCAGACAACATCCAGCTGTTCAACAACATTTGACTCAGTTTGAAAAGAAGCAACTGGTTTTAATCTGAACTCTTCACCAAATGTTTTCTTATTACCAGATGGAGAATTTCTGCAGATCATGTGTTTAAAAAATATACATTTTCCAAGAACAAAACCTTAAGTTTGTGTAAATATTTCTATTTTCTTCTTGTCTGATTGCATGGTGTCCTTGCTCGTGTGCAGCGGTCGTCCCAGCGGAGGCAAAGTGCGACACAAGCGCCAGGCCCTGCAGGACATGGCGCAGATGTGGAGTTTGAAGGACAGTGGGACAGTTTGAAGGACAGTGGGACAGATTCTGTCCAGCTGTTTGGACGGATTCTCCACGCGCCAGTCTGACAGAAACATCATTAAAGCTGCAGAGAAACAAGTCAGTTTTCTAAAGACTTGAAGGTTGTTTGAAGACAAAAAGG
>NW_013952503.1:1526931-1528710 GCF_001266775.1 Austrofundulus limnaeus | reverse complement strand
GGACAGACACGTGACTTGTTCTCACATTTTCCAGCAGCGAGGGGGTCTAAAGTGTTTCATCTGTTTGTCCCGGCCATAAGGTGGTGTGGCAGAGACCATGAGCTGAGATATCAAGTTGCTGCTGCTCTAAAAGTATTTTTGAAAAATAACAAACACATATTTATTAAATTTTTTTTTGAAGTCAGGTTTTTCCTCATATTTAACTTTTAATGGACAAAATAAATAGTTTTAGGGACAACCCAAATTCTGAAAAAAACTTGGATGTTGTGTAAAATCTAAATAATTACAAAAATCAATGATTTTATGAACCTAAACCCAGATCTTATATACATTAGAACGTAGTAAATGTATCGAAGGTTGAAACTAAGAAAGTTTATCGTCTTTATGAAAATAAAAATACTTTCAAATTTTATGGCAGCAACACAACTCAAAATCATTGGGACAGGAAAACAAAATGATTAACTAATTAATACAAATAAGAAATAGTTGAAGGAGCATTTAGTAAGTAATTATGTTAATTGAAAACAGGTCAGTGAGAAGAGGCAGAATCTCTCTGAAGTAAAGAGGGCAGAGGTTCACCAGTCTCAGAAACTGCATCTAATAAATAGTGGACCAGTTTCAGAATTATATTCCCCAACAACAAACTGAGAAGACTGAATATCTCGTCTGCAGTTCATAACATCATCAAAAGGTTTCAAGAAGCTGGAGAAATCTCACATCTCAAAGGACAAAGTTGTAAACATATTTTCACCATGCTGTCCACAAATGCTGGTCAAAGCTCTGTCATTCACAGAAGGAGCTGTGTGTGAACACAAACCAGAAAGGCGGCTTTCTTCTTTCAGCCAAAGTTCATTTAAAATGAACTGAGTCAGAGTGGAAAGGTTTTCTGTGGTCAGATGAATTAATAATGAAATACTTTTTGTAAACAATGGATCCCAGGTCCTCCATACAGAAGAGAAGGACAATCCAGCCTATTATAAACACTTAGTATTAAACCCTGCTTCTCTGATGGTATGGGGGTACATTAGTACCTCTGGCATAGGCAGCTTACATATCTGGAAAGGCACATCTAGTCTGCAGTCCTGTCGTTGAAAACATTGACTGAAAACATTGACACATGAAAAAAGAAACTATCAAAGGCTCAGGACTGGTAAACAGCTAGAATCCTGCATCAAACAAAAAAGGACAACATTTCAATCCTAACACTCCAGCAGCTCGTTTCCWCCGTCCCTAGACTTTTACTGACAGTTGTTGAGAGCAAAGGGATGCCTCACYGTGGGTAAACATTTTCTTGTCCTAACCTTTTAAAATTGTCTTTAGGAATGCAAGGTATCGATTAATGGGTTAAAGTTGATTGATCTTATCGATCGACTAACGATTAATTGATAAGCAGAAAATTTCCTAAAAACCTGACATTTCTCTTTCTGTAACATGAAGGGCTAATTTTTTACACACTAAATAAAAAAGTACAGTATTTCAGCAATTCTTTGTGCTAGCTGTGTGAGTAAACACTGACTGAACGAACAGAAAAATGTGGATTTCTCTCACATTATTAAACTTGGACATAGTTATAAAATATAACAAAACAGAAATCTGTTAATTTGCTAGTTGAAAAAAAATAAGTAAAACACTCAATCCATCCTGAAGATGAAAAACGTATTTAAACATGGTAATATTTTTAAGATTAACTCAAAAACAAAGTAAGAACTTAATAAAATATATCTGAAAGACGTGAGATACAAATGAGTACTGGCAATAGTTTGTTTGTTTGTTTGTTTG
>NW_013952503.1:1523328-1525741 GCF_001266775.1 Austrofundulus limnaeus | reverse complement strand
TGTTTGATAACAACATTCTGAACATATATTTAATATAAAGTTAGGTTTTACAGACCAAAGTCTCTGGTAGTGCAGGAGCAAAGTGCAGGGGGAGAGGAGGAGATGTGACTGATCGCTGCAGCAGCTCGAGTCGAGCCGGCCAGCTGCTTCAAACAAACTGCTCTCACTGAAAGTCCCGCCATGCTCTGCTCTGATTGGACAAAATGGCTCTGGACTTTGTCTGATTTGTTAAAGGCAGTGTCCGTTTAATCCTTATATCAGGGTCCCGCTCTGGCACACCGAACAAGATCCATTCACACCAGTGCTGCTGGAATTTTTTTTTTTTAAGAAATCAGGTTGCGTTTGCGACAACACTGGTCGCACTTTAGAGCCCTGCTAGCTGTTGTTTTGACAGACAACCAGGTACAATCTTAGGTATGCAAGGGAGCTTTATGATGTCCCATCTGGTGCGCTTTTTCCTTTTTTGATGGCGCAAGCGCACCTGCGCAGTGGTTATGTGCACCTCTGGTTATGTCACACAGATTAGACTAACTTCATAGTTTTAGTGACTGTAACTTTTTTGTTTTGTTTWGTTTTGTTTTTTCACACAGAATTAAACTCAACGAGAGGAAGCTAASRTTAGCCACTGTTAGCTTACCATTCTGTCGTCCTCTCTTGTTTTAAGCATCATACTGCTGTTCCGTACAGCCTTCAGTACTTTTTCTTCGGGTTTGGTGTAKTCCGTTATTATTGTTTTGTCGCAAATAAAACTAAATAAGACTCGCGCGTTTGCAGTCCCGCCCACATTTTTGAGACGGCTTTCTGCTGCTCAGTTCAACTGGGCTGGGGTAGAGCAGCAGCGTGTTCTGCTGGATGAAGTCAAAACTACACCGAAATAAGGTTTAAACAGACGTTTTTAATTAATCGAATGGAAGAAACTTTAATCTAGTAAACCATTAATCGACAATTAATCGTAAATCGATTAATTGTTTGCATCCCTAATTGTCTTGCTTTCTTCTTTTTTTTCTAAAAAATGGTACAATGTCTTTTTTTTAAATTAAATATGTTTCATATATTCCATGGGTTTATGAAAGTYGCACATCACTGCATTCTGGTTTTATTAACATTTTATACAATGTCCTAAATTTTTCCACATTAAGGTTGGGTTTTGGGCCATTAAAAATCTGATGGCATGGTGACTTTTTGCTGTCTTTATAAACTAAACAATCATTTATTCTGAACAAAGGATGAACAGATGATCWGATGTGAAAATGATGACTAATTGTTGACACATTTTCCTTTCTATCCACTGAGAACGCTGCAGTTCTTCCACTGTTTAGTCCAGACAGACCCACTGTTAAGACTGCCAGTGACACTGAACGYATCACTTCCTGTTTTTTTTCCTCTGGAAACACTGACCTGGCACCAGGTGCTAAAGAGCAGCTAAATCTGTCTTGTTTCAGGACAACAGCCTGCTGTTTTCCATGTAAATGTTGTGGCTGATTCCCTCAGTTTGTGTCATGTCTCCATCAGTTCTGTAATCCCTCTCTGTGCCGATGTGCTGTCTCCTCCACGCTTCAGACAGGCCAACCAGCTGCCTGCTTTTATTTGATTCTGTTTCTCTGGTTGTCATCTGAGCAGGCGTGCCATTCTGTCTTTTGATTTTCATGTGTCTGACAGCAGTTTGTCCATCGCTCCTCATGAGTGTTCTGTGCTCGATGCCACCTTCCCACTCGTTTTCCACAGAGCTGGACACCAGACCAAAGGACCTGGGATGGTCTGAGTTTATGAGAAACACAATACTGAAGGAGAGGATCTGAAAAACTCAGTACTCTAGCAGGCACCCCCACTCCCTGCCCTTTTCTAAGTTCCTTGAAATCTATTGAGCATGAAGTTATCCCAGTATAACATCTAACAGTCTCCTCTCTCAGTGAAAGGAAGTACGTCGACTCAAGTGTCTCTTTTATTGCATTTTAAAAGACAACGGTGGAAAAACGTGTTATTTGAGGGAGGCTGCACAAGTCCAGAATAAGCACACAGGACGATGTGCATCTCAGAGCAATAGTGAAGGAAATGATGCGTTCGCCGACTGTCTGGCTTTTGTTTCTGCGCCGCGTTGACACAGAAAAGAAATGAGGTTTGGACATGTCTCTGGAGGATCTTGAATGTCTCAGTTTGAGAGAGTTTCTCTGCAACCTGACTGTTTCTCTCTTCTGCCTCGGTTCTTCTTGTTTTTTTATTTGTCTTAAATAAGACTTGTGGCAAAGCGCAGACGTTTTCACTGTGGATAGATTTTGTTTTGCTTTGGATGTGGAGGAGTTTGGTTTCGGTTTTCTGGGTGTTCCTCTTCTTGATGTGTTGCTCTCTCTCTCTCTCTCTCTCTCTCTCTCTCTCTCTCTCTCTCTCTCTCTCTCTCTCTCTCTCTCTCTCTCTC
>NW_013952503.1:1518086-1522427 GCF_001266775.1 Austrofundulus limnaeus | reverse complement strand
GATAAAGATTCAGTCGTTAGGATGAATGAATGAAGCGCTGTGGTGTCAAGAATCTCTAATTAAGTGTTTTGGGGAGGAGAAGCTGAGCGTGTGGTTTCCAGAAGAATGTTTGCGTGGTGTTTGCATTGTGTCTGCCGCAGGCCACCGTACCACCGGAGGCTCCGTATATCTCCCTGACTCCTCTCCCTGTCACATTTTGGTTCTAAAGCTCCCCGCAGCCTGCTCCCACTTCTGACCCATGTTTTCAAAAGGCCTTCCATTATGTTTTTTAAAGCCTGGGCTTTTGTTCCAAAGACTATTTATGGGTTCAGATATGATTCTGCTGACTGTGTGGACATTCCTCGTACTGACCTAAAATGGACCAGCTTGTTCTGTAGCTGCAGCACCCCATCCAAGGTTACAACAGAAAGGCTGTTTTTTTTTTTGTTGGTGAGGAAAGTAAACATGGAGTGGTTTTATTTATACATCTGACAGCGAATTGAGTAAAAGGTCGGACTGGGTGGTGTCAGAGGAGATGCTGAGCTCGACCCCAGACAGCACAGAGGAAGGAGAGCCATGTGGTTCTGATATGTAGGAGCTATCATTTTAATTTGAACCAGGCTGAATCAAATGTCCAACTCGCCCAAATTACTGAATAACAGTCTTGGCAGGAACAGAATGTAGAGTGAGCTCTGACTTGATTTCCCTCCTGTCAGAGGATATCTGTTTTATTTTTATTTTTATCTTCCTTTTGTTTCTTTCWTCAGGTAGGAAGCCATACTTTAATTCAATCTCTTCATCTGCATAACGTTCTGGAAACAATTTATTCCAGCAGGGGAACGAAGGAACAATGTGCTTTGATAGATAGGAAATCAACTACCATCCGTTACGGTTTGGTTATGTGTCTCAGGTCTCGGCTGGGCTTTCAGCTCCGAAGCGATGCCAACATCAGGGCAGGAGTGCCAGGTTGAAATCTCCCGGTTCTGGTGTTTGGATTTAAAATTGGTTCAACATAATGAGTTTCCAAGTCAGGGTGGATGAACAAAAGTGAGAAAATAATTTAACCAGGGGTTTGGTATTTGTGGAGGATATGAGTGCTATTGTTTTACAGTTGTACTGGTGCCATTTGGTTTGKGGGGATTTGGAGCCAACTGCTGTAAAGGTTCTTCTGATCCAAATGTACTGACCTAGAAACAAAAAGGGGAAAAAACTACATTATTATAAATGTAATATTTTGGTCACATTGTGGGCAGTGATGCTAGAAATGGAATCAGTCTTTTCTGTATTTTTGTACAGATTTGACCAATACATTTTTTTCATTAACAAGAGTCTKACCATTTYCTTCCATCATAATTGACTGAGTGTCAACAAATGTAAAGCCCCAAAGCCAGCTGCACATCTACAACAGAATGACTGAAAAAGAAAAGAATCGAGCCACATTAAAAGAATGGCACTGTTTGAAGGCTTTCTAGAGAAATACGTCATATGCTCTATTTACATCGTCAACATACACATTCTGCCAATTTTGTTTTATCAAATCATCTTTTAATATGAAATTCATGATCAAAATGAAATTGCAAATGGATTCAATTCTTCCATCATAACTGACTGAGTGTCAACAAATGTAAAGCAAAAAAAAGTTAATTTAAMAGCAAACATTGGTTTAGGTGTTACCCATAAATTGTATGATCTAAATGCAGTGCCTATAAAAATATTCACCCTCTTGGAAGTTTTTTACCCCCTCAATCTCAGTCTGTTTGTTCTGATACTAACTCTAACTACATGTAGACAAATGCATCAGAGGTAAATATGAAACAGTTCATTTTAAGTTACACAAAGGACAAACAGCAGAAGTGTGGTAATGTGTTTCAGTGCTACTCTTTGCTTTGACTTTCCTGCAGTTCATCTAATGTACACTGTAGGGTTGTAGACCACCTAANATCCATCCATCCATTTTCTGTACACGCTTTCGGGACACCTCTAATACAAACTATATAGTGATTGTGATTGGTCAGAAGTTCGTGGGAGTGTTTGTGCTGAAAGCGCTTAGACGCTGCATTAGCGTCAACCACTCACTTAGAAAAATAGAAGAAAAAAAAGCGACTCATTCCAGAGCCAACTGTTATTCCAGGAAGCAGCGATTTATAAAGATAGTCAAATGGCCAAAACCTCATAAAAAGGGATAAAACAGATGATTTTCCCAGTGAAATCTGACCAATGAAAACTTTGGGGCTTAATCCAGGACTGGTTTGAAGATAAACAACATTGAATGGCGAGTCGCTGACTTTTTTTTTCTATGTCACCCGCATTGGACTCCATCGGTAGAGAAATCCCATGCTGCAGCTGGAGGGGTTTCCCAGGAGCTTGGCACGGGGTGTCTCAGGAACTATGAAAGGTGTGTGCGAAAACAAATGCCGAACAGCCACGTGATGGCGCGTCGACCAGTCAGCTGCCGAGCGACCATAATGCCTGCTTAACACTGAAACTCCAGTCTGTTCTGTTCTGTATTTTTGTTATAAGTTTAAATTTTYTGTAACACTGAGAATGTCCACTCAGCATTTAGCTTAAAAGACACTACAGAAATCTAGTTTCCCGGTTCTGACTCCTGCTTTCTGATCATCCAATCAAACGATGAGAAAATGTTGACGCTGTCTGAGGCCAGCTAGCTGGCTCTGGTGTCTTCACCTTAGCACCTGATTGGTCAAAGCAACAGTACCGCTGACGTGTTTCACCGTCCCGGTGCCTTCGCTGCTCGTTCTGAAGACCTGAGGCAGATTTGTGGACCCTAGCAACAGATAATGATTGAAATATTATTGGATAAAAACTCTAAATAAATCCAAGTCACTGGAAGCTGCGCAGCCAGAAGAAAAGCTATGAAACAAAGTAAACAGATTATTAAAAAATAATAATATCCTAATTATAATATTAATAATTATAATAAATGTAAAATATTCTATAATGTAAACTAATGATTCTGATTGTGTTTAGGTCAGCAGAGAAGGCTTTGCTGGCCCTGATGGCACACAAGTGGCATCTTTTTATGTTGTCCTCATAAACAACTGCAGCTATAAACTACAGCTCCATACAGTGTAAGCTGACACATATGTCCTTAAATAAAACCACAGACCCATATTTTTATAAGTAAAGATGTAAAAAGGGGTTCTGTCTGTAAATATAATAATATATGTGTCATTGTACAAGGAGAGTCAGAAGTCACTAGACACCCTTTTATTTCAGAAAGAAAAGTGAAAATGACATATCTAAATACACCAGCAAGTAATGGATGAGGGGCCCTATCTTTTAGGCTATGTCCAGAACTTGGCTTCCATCTTGAAAGCCGACATATTGGATCAAAGGCAAGTCTTTCCAAAGATAGGCTAAGCAGGCTGTTCATATTGTCATGTTCCCTTTTATTTCTGAAATAAAAGGGTGTGTTGTGACTGTTGGCTTTTGAATATTATTGTTTGCATGATAATTATTCATGCTTTCATTTGTGTTCCAGTTCACATTTGTTCAGTCAGACAGTCTAAAACACACTTGGGCCACACAAGGCCATCTCAGTGTGGCCCTCAATATGCTCATACAAAAAATAAAAAAAATTTAAAAACTAAGCAATGCGAACAAAAACCTGAATGGCACAAACACTATATTTAACATGCTAAAACAAGTACTTTTGAATTCTGACCAAGCATAGCAACTAAACTAAAATGATCAAAGAAAGCCTGGAAGGGACTTCTGGCAAATCTATCTGAARTAATTTCTTCATTGAAAGGATTTTACAATCTTTTACAATGTTCCCTTGTTTGATTTCTACTTGTGGCCCTTTGGTTCCGTTAACCAAATCAAATTTAATCCCTGGTTAAAAAAAGTGTTTTACCTGGTTAAAAAGCTGCTAAACATATTTCAGTTCCGGAGCGTTAGCATTTTTTTCTGTTTGAACTTGGTGCACTCTGTGATCTGTGTAACATTCTTGCATCATGTTTGACCGAAGGTCGGGTCATGTCCAGCTGTGTTTGCACCAAAGTGACTTGACGCTGTGCAGAACAATGTTCTGTGTATAAATGGTGAGCGTGTGATCCAGCTGAGAGACGCACGGCAGGCGGCGGGCTGCGACACACTGTCATTAAGACACCCCGCCGAGCCAACCTCTGCTTCCCAGCCTGTAATTGGAAATGAGCAGCTTTCTGTCAGCTGTGGATTTACTGCAACACAAGGGAGGCTCGGGCCTCTTTCTGCTCACTGACAGCAGGAACAAACAAAGTCAGGAAACATCAGGAGATAAAGATTCAGTCGTTAGGATGAATGAATGAAGCGCTGTGGTGTCAGGAATCTCTAATTAAGTGTTTTGGGGAGGAGAAGCTG
>NW_013952503.1:1516068-1518076 GCF_001266775.1 Austrofundulus limnaeus | reverse complement strand
GTGCTACTCTTTGCTTTGACTTTCCTGCAGTTCATCTAATGTACACTGTAGGGTTGTAGACCACCTAACCGAAGACAAAACCAAGACCAGTGTGCATCAAGTCCAAGAAAAGACCAAGACTATTAGGGACAGTACCAAGTTGAGACCAAGACTGAAGGAGGGCGAGAACAAGTCGAGATCAAGACCAGAAATAAAAGAAAAAGAAAACTATTGTCCTAAAACATACAGTATACTGTATGTATAAAAGTTTAACATAGTCCCCACCTCTGTCTCTGAAAGTAAAGCACTGCAGAATGTACACGTCACTGTATATTTTCTCCTGGATGTTATTTTACAAAGTATTCTTTATGATTTATGTAGTCAAATTATATCACTGATGYTTTTGCAGACATCTCCAGCTTCCAGACAACCACTGCTGTGTTGTACATAAGGTAAATGGAGTGGGGAAATGGGGGTGGGGGGGATTTGGGTGAAAGTGGTAATAAAAATGTGTAATTAACAATGAGTCACCCTTGGATTTGAAACAGTACATTTTACATCAAATAAAAGCAAGGACGGTAACAAATAAATTGGACAGTATTCTGGCAATTTAGTGATATTTCCACAGTTGRYGTCTTGACTGGTCTWYAAATAAAATCCAGAGTRGTCAATGTCTGAGACTTAGACAAGACTGAGTATAAATGRGGACTCAACCAAGACCATCAAAAAGTGGTCTAGAGTACTATAACACRGGTACATTGRTTAAATACTTATACCTTGTTGTTACAGATGGAGAAAATCCTCAGAGGACACAAGGRGGTCCTGAGGGGCTCAACAAACCCATGTACCAGAGCGTCATCAAGAAGGAGGGCTCCTCCATGATGGGTATGACCATAGGTATGGGTCCAATGGGGCTGCGTTCTGCTGCCGAAGCCGCCTCGTTCTCCGAGGACTACGTGTCTCCACCCAAGTACAAGAGCAGCCTGCTGCACCGCTACCTGAACGACTCACTGCGGCACGTCATGGTGGCCAACGCCGTCATGGACGCTCGCAGGAGGAACCACTCCGGCTCCTTCAGCTCCAACGAGTTCGATGACGAGCTGCTGTCGCCRTCTTCCTCTGAGGCTGAGGCCAACTTTGTTTATCGAGCTGGTAAGGAGCCACGTTTCAGTGCATTCCTTTGCTTTAAGGTGTTCCAGCTGACACACTCGACATCTATTATATTTTCCTTTCTTTGTCTCTTGACTGCACATYATGTTTAAAGTCCTGCAGCCAGTCTCTGAATTCTGGTTTTACTTAGGTTTAATGCTGGTTGTGTTGCTGATTCTTTCTCTCAAGATGCTGAAAGGACTTCTAAAGTGTTTAACATATTCAGTAACCTGCATTTTCTCTTACACACACGCTGGTTGTCCTTCACCCACAGACAAGCATAAATAGAAATTCCTCCACTCCAACCCCCTCCACCCCCCACCCCCAGATAATCAGAGTTTAACAGACCAGACACAACAAGGTCAGAACTACTGTTTGACAAACCTTTGATGCTGTTGAGGTCCTACTGAGAGAGCAGGATGAAGACATGGACTGAGTGTGTTATGTAAAAAAAAATAAAATAAATGAGTTTTAGATGGTTTTACTTCAGATCAGATCAAGTGTYTACAGTAGTAGAGCTGCAGACGTTCAGTTTCTTGTTTGTCAAGCTTTATATTTATTTTAAGACTTTTGAAAATCAGAAAACTCTTCAGACTACAAAGTCGARAACAATCAAGGTCAAGTCTGCCTCCATCAGCTGAAAACACTGAGCTTTTTGTTCCGGAGGATTTCAGATCCAATAGTGATGTTTTCACTTTCTGCTGAGYGTGGACAGAACCCAGAGRGTCCAGATCTGAACGTGTAGAGGGTGAAGTGACGGAGGGAAGAGCTTCTTTATGTGTTTCTTCAGGACAAATGTGTTTCCGATTATCTGAGTGGAAAAGACTGTGTGTGTGTGTGTGTGTGTGTGTGTGTGTGTGTGTGTGTGTGTGTGTGTGTG
>NW_013952503.1:1507323-1514976 GCF_001266775.1 Austrofundulus limnaeus | reverse complement strand
TTTGGTGTGTGTGTGTGCGTGCGTGCGTGCGTGCAGGGTTTGTATAAAATGCATCAGTGACTACAACAAGTCCAGTTCTCCTGAATGAAAAATGTCAAACCCTTTGAGGTGAATGAAAATCAGGCTTTTTTTTTCTTGCTGAGACTCGCAGATGGAAACGGAAAGAATGAGACAGATTGACCAAAGGAGACTTATAACCTTCACTCCAGCAGATTTTAATATGAGAAGTCCAAAAAACTAGATTAATTCACCTGCTGACCTGCTGTTTTTATTGGACAGTAACAGTTTTATCTCTAGTTTATATCATTTGTTGGCCCTGATGAGTCTCCTTTGGCCTCCACAGGCTCTGTGTTACATGAACACATGGAAAGTTTTGACTCGTGGGACCCAGCACCTGCCGGAAAGCTGACAATTAGTTCTGACATTTGAAGAAATGAAAGAGAGGCCAAAAATGACAGTTTATTTTGAGGTCTGGTGTCACAGAAACAGCACAAATGTAAAAGCTGAGTGAAATTAATTCGAATGAATAATTTCCTCTGAAGGGTATTGTGTTTTGGGCAGATTCCAGGTATGACTGAATTGATTTTAGCGTGTTATTGGTCAGAAATGTCTGGTAGTTGGTTTTATTACCAAATAGATTAGATGTCTGGTAGTTGGTTTTATTACCAAATAGATTAGATTGAAGATCACAGAATATACCTAGATGGTTTTATAAACAGACAGTACAGTATACAGTATATTAACACTTTTGTTTGTAAATTTGAAGATATTTTAACTTAAAAGATGGAACTCAAAAACAATATGGAGTCAAATTAATTTGCTGAGTTCTAACTTGTAACACAGCTGTGACTGATCAAAGCAAAACTGGCAAACCTGTTAACTGTCATCCTATTGGCTAAACATTTTTATTGATACCGGTTGGTTGTGGTGGGCGGGGCCTTAGCTCTTGTGATTACAGATGTGGAAGAAAATGAAAATTTACTGCAGTAGAAGACTAAATTTCTGCAGGTTTAAAAGAACTCAGACTCATGTAGAAAACACGAACACGCATATACAGTACACATATGCACACACATCCACACACTGCAGTCTGTGAGGAATTTAGTTGAACACAAGGAGCAACAGAATTCCATCACACATGCTGGGGTTTCAGGCCAAATTACACTTTAATAGGATATTAAATGGCAGGAATCTGGCTGATTGTTTTTTCTTTTTGCTCAGTACCAGATTTGAATCCGTCTGATATTCAWATAGATCAAATTCCACAGAACTCCCAACAATCGTGTGGATGGAGAACGAAAGATCTCAGTCAAACATTTTATATGTGACTGACTATAGTTTGTTTTCTCAGGTTCTCCCTTTAAAAGGCTCTGGTTTCAGCTGCATACAGTAGCTTAATGATGACTGTGGGAAACTTGCCAGTAAATCTCTTGATGTGGARAAAYACCAGCTGAAGACTCATCAGTGGCCAACAACAAGTTTTCAATAATGAAACTTCATGGCAATGACTGGCCTTCATAACAGCTTATAAATACTATTTATTAATATTTTTGTTCATCATGAATGTATCAGTCTTTTAGAGTTATCTCTGTCTGTGATATAAATATTAAATCTAAGTGACCTTTTTTAATTTTACCTCCTTAAGGTGCCTTTGGTTTTAGAAAGTGCCACAGTTGTTCTTTTAATTGAACATTTTATTTATTTTATAGCAATTTTATACAGGAAAACAAAAGAAAAAAGAAAAAAAATTCCCCCTTAGAAAGCCCAAACAGATTATTTTTTTTATTTTCTGTCTCAGTTCAAGCTGTATTCTTCTACAGATTTACAGATCATTTGTAAAAATCCAACATACGAAGTTTGAGGGTGATATTTCACTCAATTTTTTTACCTGCCCCTAAATAATCTACAGGCTTCGACTCAAGTCTCTTCTTTTCAATGAGTTTTATTACAGCATWAGAGTTATCATATTTATATTGTTTTAATGATTTTACTTTATGCCTTTATATTTTTAACAGTTTGTTTTATTGTCTGTTCAGTATCGCTCTTTTACTTTTATATTGTTTGTATCACTTTGAACAATATCAGTTGTTTTTAAATGTTCTATACAAATCATTTATTTGAATTTCCTGCATCATTGATGCTAAACTTATTTCTTTTGGAGAAAACAAGCTTTGMTGTTTTCTGCAGCCATTTTATTGAGAAACTRCAGTTTTTATTTGATTTAAAACTTTGAACTCTTGGTGACAGATGAGCAGCAGTAATTTACTGTAGAAGACAGGGACAGGATAACAATGCTGGACTCAGGATCACTCTGTGACAATAGGCCGCTCAGAGACGATGATGAATGTTGACGTTTTGTCCCAGGAATCCAGAGATGTGGACAGACTGGCTGCGATTTGGTCTTTCCACACTTTCAAAGCMAGGGRAAGAAAAAGCTGAGGATGCTGCTCCTGCCAAGACTCAAAGGTTTCAGGTTAGGCTTTAGAAATGTTTGAGGGAGAAGGGACATGACTTCCATTTAGACCAAGAGCTGACTTTCTGTAGCCGTCAGCTGCTGGGACAAGAACGACAGCTTGGTGGCAGCGGTCGAGACAGAAAGAACACAATCATAAGAGCTGAGTTTGTTCTCGTCTGCATGAGCTCTTAATTTTTTGTGACAAAGGCTAAAAAAAGAAAGGTTCACCAAAACGTTGACTGCTACTCAGCTTATTGAAGGCCACGTTTGGCGAAGAAAACTAAAAAAAACTAAAATAAAATAAAAAAAAACCTCAACCTGACACACAATTGGAAAGTGGAAATTAAATATATCTCAACATAATTGTTTTGTGATTGATCACCCACACATAAAGTTTTACTGGTTTGTGTGCACATGACCACACACACATACACGCCCCTGTCGTCAGGTTTTTAGATTAAAAAGCCACACTCAGGGAAACCGAGGCATGCTGCCCTGCTCTGTGGAAAACACGAACTGTTTCCATTTTAAAAACTGAACTGAGTCTCAAACAATGGCTGTTCCCACGGGACGGAGGAAAGACGTTTAACAAGAGAGCAGAGGTGTGACCCAGAAAACACTCACCACTTACACACAGAAATCCCCCAAGAGTGTGTGAGAGGCCGACTCGGCTCCCACTATGAAGAACAGCGACATAATGATGCAGTGAGAGCTGGACAAACATATCATTTGGCTTCCAGAGCCTTAAAACAGTTATTTCTGGACACATGTAAACACACACACACTGAAAATTGTTTACTTGTGGTTCCTTTTTTTTAACTCCTTAATGCGTTTTGTTCACCGCAAGTATCAGTCGTTCGTGTCTGAAGGAGTTTCTCAGAGAACCATGTCGTTCTTTCTGTCTCAGATCTCTGAGAACGTTCTCACGTGTTCATCATCATCATCATCAAATGTATTTATAAAGTGCATTTTAAAAAAAACAAGTTGTTACCGAAGTGCTGAACACAAGGCAAAAAAGTCAATATAAAAGCAAACAACATAATTTAAAAGCATAAGAAAGATAAAAACACAGAACAATAAAATACAGGGAAAAAAATCACACTTAATTAAAAATCAGGTGTGATTTTAAAAGTGATATAAAATCAGGAAGTGATAAGGCCTGCCTAATGTTGGGGGTTAGATCATTCCAAAGCTTGGGAACCACRACTGAAAAAGCTCAATCTCCTCTCAGCTTGGCATTTGTAAGTAAGCAGGAGAATTTTAAAATCTATTCTATAACACACAGGGAGCCAKTGAAGGGAGGATAAGACYGGTGAAAAATGATCAAACCTATGAGTTCCTATTAAGAGCCGAGCTGCAGCGTTCTGAACAAGCTGAAGACGTGAAAGGGAGACTTGACTGATCCCAGCCTAAAGTGTACTGCAGTAATCTAATCGACTAGTAATAAAGCATGTCTTATTTTCTCAAGGTCAGRTCTGGTTAATACTGGCTTGAGTTTGGCTATCTGTCTTAACTGAAAAAAAAACTTTTCTGCAAAACCATCATCAGACATTTTGCTGTTGTCAACAAGTCAGAGATTTCTGACATTTAAAGTGAGATTGTATGGTAAAGTTATGAACCTAACCTTACCTGTTGTAGATAATTCTCTTAACGACCTCAGTTTTGACTTCTGGTCAAAGTGATGAGTAAGTGGCTACATGTAGTCCAAACACAGCTAGGAGATTTTTTTTCAATCTTGTGATGACCATCTGTGATTTTGTTCCTCATCATTACTTTAATTTAGTCAGTTTTTCCTCAACATCAGGACAATCTTTACGTCCTCCCCACATTGCCAGGGTTACAGCGCTCCTTCTTAGGCAWCCTAATTAATCTCTGTTTACTGGTGCTTGTAAACAGCAACAACCTGGAAGTGTTTAACATCTGAAACTCAGCTAATATTTCTACATCCAACAAAGAGGAACAAAGACAATTGTCAGTTCTTGGTTATTTGAACCAACTGTAGAGTCATCTGCCCGACACAGGAAGAAAAAGACTGAACTTGTTTTGGGGCAACAGGTTCAGTATCTGATGTATGACTGTTTGTTTCTCTGCAGGAATGTACTTTTTAATAAGTTGGCTTTTCCATATTTAATATAAATGTTGCCAGGGACAACTGAGTTGGCATCAATTCCCAAATGGTATGGTATGGCCAAATGGTATGTTTCCTAACTTTTTTAAGTCTCAAATGTACTCAGCACTGGTAAAGACAGAGAGGAAGAGATGGGAATGTTGCATCAGTCAACTTCACTGGCTATCACCAAAGTGTAGYAACTTGTTGTAAGAAGAGTAACCAAAAAGCACACACTACAATAAAGTGAGTTCACAAGTTTAAGAGGAAGAGTCAATCTGAAGGTTGTGTCTCATCTGGGCAGTCTCATGTTTGGATCTGTTTGTGTGTCCCTGACTTCACTGTTTTGCTTTGTTCAAAGAAACTCGTGTTATTTTCTGTATACTGATAGAAGGCTATCTGTATATCTGAGTTAGGAGGACATCACTACAAAGTTGACTGGACTATCTTTAATACTACATATTATAGACAGTTGTTTAGGGCACTTTGGATAAAACCAAAAGCTAAAAGTTGTTGAGGAGTGAGTGTGTGTGTTAAGAGTGTGTATTAGTCAGCCAGCCCATGGTGTTTGCAGCCCAGCCTTTCTCATTTTGTTGTTTTGTAGGTAATAATTGCAGCAGATGGAAATACCACTCTCCATCATCATCATCAGGTAGAACATCACTTCCTGTTTGTGCTCATGGATTTGTCAGGTCTTGCATCATTTTCATCCAGTTTTGTTTCATTTTGTCCTTGCTTTGCTCCCTTCCTCCTCCCACTGCTGGCACTTCTTGTTCCTGATGCCAAAAACCATCAGACTTCTTAGCTTTCCYATTTGGCGGTCCATAAAACCCACAGTCAGAGGAGCCCAAAGGCAACAGGAAGGTTGACTGAGTGTTCAGTAGCAAAGCAGGAAAACAAATAAGAGAAAAGAAAAAGTGTCTGAGATTTATTGTCCATTTTATGAGTCTTTGGCACTGCCGTTGTTTTTAAAAACCTGAGTTTCAGATGTTATAGGCAAAGAGCTGTGGAAATCCACTTCTTTAGTACAGGGGTTTATTTCCAGATTCTTTGGTTGGGAGTAGGGCTGGGCAATAATTCTATAACAATATCATGATAGATTCATTATAAATATCAAWAGAAAACAATATCAACACATATCATGACAGACGGGATCACTATCAATAGAAATTTTGTCCAATAGAATGTTAACAATTTCACTGAACTATGATCAGAACTGCACAGCATTCTGGGGGATATAGGCCTAGCTAAGCAAGGTTGGTGGCATCAACAAACTGTCACACACAATTCCACTGGGAATTGTGGATAAAAGAAACAAGGATAAAGTTTTTTTTTTCCTTCTTCTTTTTTTGACTGCTCCCTTGTTCGAGGGTTGCCACAACTGAACTCACACAGTTRTATATGGCAATTGTTTTATGTTGGATGCTTTTTCTGAAATAACCTGGTCTCAAACCTGCAGCCTTAGGGTCACAAGACTGTGRCACTGACCACTACACTGGCCCCGGCAGATTGACAGTGTTGAAGGTTTTCAAAAAGTCAATTTTGGATACAAAGCAGTCAAAAATAAAGCAATATATTGTTTTGGCCCAGCAGCTGAAAAAGTCAGTCTCAACCCTAGATTAGAGGATCTTACAGAACCTGGATCAGGGATGAGGAACTTGGGGAATATCAGCTAAAGTTGAAGTTTCTCACTGTCGAGAGGAAAGAGYGGACAGCAGGGAGTTGTGGCCAGACGAGAATGTGAGGATGTTGTTGGAACATCTGATGCTCTGAAAGCTAAACTCTGTGGTTTGTACCTCTGGGTTATCACATTCTCATCTCTCTCTCACACATTCTTTCTCTTCTTCTAAGAACCTTCATCGGAAGAGGTTCTGAAGCCAGTGAGGATCTGTCTCTTTTCTGACTTTACAGCTTTTCCAAAACAAAATACAGGAAATGTTCTAATCAGGTCCATACGAGCTCAGGGCTTTACAAACCTTGTACTGTCACTACGGGTCAGGCTGCTGTCGAACAACTTTCTGAAAACTAGATGGGAAAGCAGCAGGAATAATTTGATGCCTCTGCAGCTTGCAGAGTTCTAAACAGGATATTTGGAAAGTCAGTGAGTTCTGCGGGGAACATGGGACTAGAAGTGACAAAGTACAGCCCATAAAATCAGTAAGAATCTTCTGAAACCTGAAGAGTTTTAAGCTTCAGCTTTAAGACTCATTCATTTGCATTTTTATTCTTTAAATGAAAATTACTTTTTAAAGTTATATATTTAAAAAAGACAAAAAGCTGTACTGAGGTAATAGTGCTACAATGGCAGCATATTGGAGTCCTAGGGAAGGGGTGGCAGTTCGCCCATGAGGGAGACCTCATGCACCAATAATGGTACTGAAATCTCGGAAATGTCCAATGTAAGGAATAAAATTCAATTCAGTTTATTTACATAGCTCCAGTTCACAACAAAGGTCATCTCAGGGCACTGTACAAAAACCCCTCACATGCATTCCAATGCCAAATAATAAATGTTTTCTAAGAAACTCAGCAGATTACATCAAACCTCCACTACGTTGCATCTCCTAACCTGAGCTCAAAATTCTGCAGATTCCAACAAAGTCATGGAAACAACTTCGCATAAAGGAGAGATCCATGGCAGTAGCATTGTGTTAGCGTAGCAGGATCTTTTATCGCATCCAAGAAATGGTGCCAAGGCTCGGCATTGGGCATGGCACCACTGTGGATGGTAGCATCATTGTGGGAATGTGCTGCTGATGTATATATAAATAATGATGATTCAGGAGAGCATCTTGAGGATCTAAAGATTGCAGGATCCTATTTGGTGAGTGCAGAGTGTGTAGTTTTGAACAGGTCATAAAAAGGGTAGCAGGGTCATTATCTAATATGCCAGAGGGGGACCAAAACCTCATATGGTCCTAGCGGTATGTTTAGTTAACTTTAATTGAGCTCCTGGAGGCTGCAGAGCTAAATAACAAAAAAAAAAAAAAACAAAAAAAAAAACAGATGCTCTATTCTTTTTTAATGCCTCATGAACCGCCAAGCTCATGTCATCAGATTCACTGCTGGATGAAGCTCACCTCAGACTGAA
>NW_013952503.1:1504443-1507312 GCF_001266775.1 Austrofundulus limnaeus | reverse complement strand
ACACATGTTTGTACAGGAGGTGTTACACACACATCCTTATTCTTCCATCAAACAGAGGACATTTTCCCTAATCCTAACCATTACTAATCTATTACCAACCTTAACCAAAACTTCATTCACACCATCCCTCTAAACTAACTAGTAGAGCGCAGTAGATCTGTGTCCTCACTTTACTGGTTAAAAAAAAATCATGATATTCCTCACTCTGTAACAGAAACAAGTACACACACACACACACACACACACACACACACACACACACAGACTCTTCACTGTCTTAATTTAACCATTTTTTCCTGCCTGTTCTTTCAGAAACCACGGATCACGGATCAAGTCAAAGTGACAAGTGAGTGGAGCGTCTCTGACCTCGCAGCTCTGATCAGATCTCTCCATCTGCGAGCTGAACATGACGTCTAACGCTCTGTGTTTTGTTCTCYCTCCGCATGTTTACGTGTTCTGTCGCTCGTCAGCAGCAGCGGCGGCCTCGCAGCGACGCAGAAGGAGAAGGTGAAGGGCAAAGATGAGACATACTGGAAGGAGATCAACGCCGCCATGGCCTTGACCAACATGGCGCAGGGGAAGGACAGCGCCTCGGGGACGACCAGCTGCATTATTCAGAAGTCCTCTCATATAGCTGAGATCAAGACTGTTAAAGTGCCACTGGTGCAGAAATATTAACTGGGACCGCTTCCTCTCCACTTTCTATGCAAAGCAGCAAACATTCCTCTTTAAGAAACTCACCAGAGTCCAAATCAGCTCCTCCTGAATCAAAACAACTCTGGTTTAAGGAGGGCAAAGGGGGCATTTCAAGAAGAGAAAAAACTTTTTCTGTTTGGTCTTTTTGAAAAGTTTCAAGACCATTTTTTTTAAAAACAAAGTTTTTGTAATAACTTATTTTTTATGAGTTTTTTATTCCTTATTTTTAAGTTACAAATGTTGAATTTGCCAAAGTGCCTATGATTGTTTTATTTTAGACGATGAACTGACTGATTACCAGCTAACTGAACCCACTCCAGCTCACCCAGAAGCCTCTGAGTTTCTAAAGAAACCTCATTATTCAGGRTTTGTTGTGTGGCTGAAAACTTCCTGTAACATCTTGTGCCTTAAAGATGAACTGAACTCAGCATCAAACAGCACTTATCTGCGCACACACACACACACACACACAGAAAACACAAGTTTTCTTCCTCTGCACCTCAGTGTCGACTCGGCCTTGGGTTTCAGCAGCCAGCAGAGGATTCTTCTCTTATCTGAGCTTTCAGCAGCTGAAACGTGAACGAGCTCTCAGCTGGACCCAAACGAGGACGCAGACAAACAGATTTGTGTCKAAGGTTCATCAGAAAGAAGGCCGTGACCTAAAAGGGATGTTTTTACTTTGGATCATCAGAGACTTACGTGGACAGTTTTGTGTTTTTATGTTTGTCTTCAGAACAAGATGATCTGAAATGAAGGAAAACAAGAAGAAGCTGTTTTATCATCAGRTTCAGGATTAAACTCAAGTTTTCTTTATTTYAGACTCTTTTCATGTCAGTATTAAATCTTTGTCAGCCATGAAGTGTTCAGAGTTTCTTCTGTCTGATTGTTTTTTCTGACTGGATCACTATAAGATCAACATTTGTGCTCCAGTGGAAAAAAAACTCCTTAAAACCAAGGACTTACTGTGCAAATGTTTTAATCATTGCAGGTGAAATAAGCCGAGCTCCATCTGGGAGAAATCAAGTCCAATTCTTGAAAACAGCTGAAGTTCTGAGCAGAAGTTTTAATTTTATACATTTTTTATGTTCATGTGTGTCAGAATGTTTCATTAAATAAAAAAATGGATTTTATTATCCTCAGACTGTAGTTCTGGTCAAGGACTCTGAGAGRAAAGTTGCACAAAGTGACTTTTATTGGATCTTAAATGTGCAAAATTATTTTTTTAAAGCTGCACTTAAAGTTTTCTGTGGAGACATTTGAACAAAACAGTGAAGAAAAGTCAAAAGAWTGACGGACAGCTCTGTAAGAACTCACATCTTGTGCCTCTGGAAGTTTGAACTTTATGTGGTGGGGGTCCTGGGCCCCCCACATGTGGTTTCTGTCCAGCCGATCCAGGCAGGGTAGAACCGGACCTGTGCCTCGTGTTCCTAAACGCACCTTTGAACCTCACACAGACCAGTTGCATGCTGGGAAAAAACAAGGACAGCAGGAGTTTGAAGAAAGGGGGTCTCTGCAGACACGACTTTGGTTCTGGACTTTCTGCAGCTGCTTTCAGAACCAGACGGACTCGTAGAAACAAGGTTTTCATTAAAGCTTCTAAGTTATGATTCTGTCACAGTGAAGAAAGTGGCGACCTTAGTTTGTTTTTCTTGTTAACTTATAGAAATTGTTTTTGTTGATTTGAACGGAGGCTGGATTTTCAGTCCAATGATGGAACACATATCTCCTTGTTTTGTCTGATTTGTTCTCATGTTCAGTTTCTTTTAGAACAGTTGGAACTTGGTCACAGCAGTGAATAAAAATCTGATGGAAATCAGAGACATGTTGTTGTTTATGTTTTCTTTTTGCAAAGCTGAGTCACGTTTATAGACTGATTTCACCTCCTAGTTGTATCTTCCTCAGGGGTCAGTCGACCTTCTCCTTCCTGTGTATTAATGAGTCCACCATGGCCTTCCTGCTCCAGAACCTGAGCTCTGACACCAAGACCTTCATCACACCATGACAGACAGAGAGAGGAAGAAACCAGGAAAAAGAAGTGATCTTGAAAATAAAGATGTTTTTTTAAAGCTGTCAGCAGAGAGAGGACTTGAGAGCAACAGGTGTTAGAGGTCTGATGAGTTTTCTTCTGTCAGTCTGATCTCATCATGATGCAGCCTGTTAGACTCCAAACAGC
>NW_013952503.1:1502697-1503838 GCF_001266775.1 Austrofundulus limnaeus | reverse complement strand
ATATTTTTTTTCTCACTCCTGTGTTTGGACACAAACATTTTATAATCTGCTGACTGATTAAAAACCGTTCTGCAGAGGGTTCAGGATCAGGACTGGTTCTGATCAGCTGGAACTTTGTGGCTGTTTGCAGAAGTGGTGCGTTCAGGTTCAGATCAAAAACACTGTAAAGCAGAGCTGCTCACATGGAAGACAACTGGTCAAAGAAACATCACAGGTTTATAAATGATGCTTTAAATGTAGATATTTAACTGAGGGTGAGCTTCTTCTCTGAGCTAACAACAGACTGTTAAATGGTTAAATTCAAAATGTCCACTAAAGCTTTCCTCTGCTCTTCTCATGGATCAGTTATTGTTGTGAAGTGGTTTCYGACTCTCGTTCTCGTTGAGCTAACCTAACTGAGTCAGAAAATATTTCCTGTCTTCGTTTTCCATCACAAACAGCTTGAAAAGCCCACAGAGAAGATGGAGAGCTAATGCTGAAGGTGAAGCACAAGTAAACACCCACTCTGACCAAAGGAGGACATGTTGGCTGTTATTCCAGGTGGACCTCAGCTCCAGTTCGTTTTGTAGAAGAGAAAATTGTGACATTGGCCAGTTTTCACAAAAAAAAAAAAGTTGATTATTCTGCGTGTGTGAGCGCACTCACTGTCCTGACCTGAGGGGAAATGGATTAATGTTCGAGCTGCCAGAGTCAACTGCTTTTACTGAGAGAAAAACACATTTTTCATGAGACAGAACAAGAACAGGACTCTGGGAGCGAGGGAACGCAGGAAATCTCTGCTGTGATACCTGGGGTCAGATTATCACCAGCATCACTCAGATGTTGAGCTGCTTCGTGTTGTTGGTGAGACAAAGCTTACACCAAGTCCAACCACGCAGATCCCTTCTTCCTCCTTACTGGAAACACTTTCCACCGCAAAACCCTGTACAAAAAAAAAACTCTCCTGTTCAAATCATAGTCTGATCCTTTTCTGCTGGCCTCCAACATTTACACCGGCCCGCTGACACATGAATGTTTGTTTGACAGAGGATAAGCCTCATCAATTTACTCCCTGAATCCCACATCTCAGTCCATCCAAGACCATCTCTGACTCTCTCTCTCTCTCTCTCTCTCTCTCTCTCTCTCTCTCTCTCTCTCTCTC
>NW_013952503.1:1497620-1502211 GCF_001266775.1 Austrofundulus limnaeus | reverse complement strand
ATCCTCTGAGCCACATTTTCCACTGAAATCCTAAATGATGTTCCATTCTGCTCAGAACTTCTCCATCCTTTCTCTTCTTTTTAGATTTTTTTTTATCCATCATCCTCTGCGTGCTGCTGAAAGGTTTGAAATCAGTCACAGAGCTGCACGTTTATCTCGGAGCAGGAGACGGACAGGTGGAGATTCTCTCCTGGCTCCTGAGCTGACAGACTCCAGACTTCACCTTGGCCCTTTAATCCATCAGAAACTCAACGAATGAAATCCAAGAACATGGTTCTGAAAATCATTTCCCACTTGATGAGGAAATCTGCCTCGTGTTAACAAACATGCTGAAGTCATTAGTTAGCTGACTGTTCAGTAAAAACAGAACTATTTTTTTACTCACTCCTGTGTTTGGACACAAACATTTTATAATCTGCTGACTGATTAAAAATTGTTCTGCAGAGGGTTCAGGATCAGGACTGGTTCTGATCAGCTGGAACTTTGTGGCTGTTTGCAGAAGTGGTGCGTTCAGGTTAAGATCAAAAACACTGTAAAGCAGAGCTGCTCACATGGAAGACAACTGGTCAAAGAAACATCACAGGTTTATAAATGTTGCTTTAAATGTAGATATTTAATTGAGGGGCTCAGATCAGCGTGAGCTTCTAAAGGCGATAGAAGGAAACATTAAGGAGGAGGAAGAACTCATCAGTCAGTTTGAAGGCCCGTTGCTGCGGAGCTTCTCACAACTTATACAACCTTTTTTTCCACCTGCTGTCAAAAGGCAAAGGTGGATGGTAATGTTTTTTTTTTACCCGCAAGTGAGAGTGTTCCCAAAATATTGCATCAACTATTGGATGAAGTTTAATGAAACTTGGACTAAGCTCATTCATTTTCTAGGTTTAAACCCATAAAATCCATCCCTTCTAGATTTCAGATATTAGACCTGACCAGTGTCTAACGTGTCTCGTTCTTCTTCCAAAAAACAATTTACAGTAAATGCTTCAGATTTTGCACATGGCTCTGTTTCTGTCCAAATATCTGCTCACACTTGTTGGCTAAGACTCCAAAGAGAAAAAKGTTTKTAATTCTGTCCCTTAGTTTGAAATCAGCTGCACTGATCTCTGCTTTAAAGGCTCAGGAACAGGAATCCTTTTGACCTTTTAGTTCTTTTCTCTGATAAAGAATTACAGCTCACAGCTCTGATTCTCTTCTTATTTAACTCTAAACGCAACAAGGTTTGTTGCAGAAAATGTTTAGAGAATTTTGAGGAGAAGAACAAATTGAGTTTTTAAGGCCTCGTGTTTGATTTGTTATTTTTGGACTGTTTAAGGTTCAGGCTGTAACAGGATGTGATTCCTTCACAATAAAACACTAAAGATGTGG
Source organism: Austrofundulus limnaeus (assembly GCF_001266775.1). NCBI lineage: Eukaryota > Metazoa > Chordata > Actinopteri > Cyprinodontiformes > Rivulidae > Austrofundulus > Austrofundulus limnaeus. The sequence goes on along the minus strand of NW_013952503.1, from coordinate 1,500,846 downwards.
AATAAAAACACAAGATGAGCTGGTTTAAGATATGAAGGAAATCATCACAGAGAAAAACATTAAACATAAGTTTTATTGAATTTGAATTGAATTTAAGTGAATTTGCCTCCATTCTAATTAAACTGATCACACGTGGCCACAAATAAGCAAACAAAAATAAATAAAAACACAACAAATGTAGCTCAGCAACTTATTTTTAAAAGGTTTTATTCAAAAGAAAAGCATCAAAGATTCTCACAAGGTTCAAATTCTACTAAAACTTGTTCTTTTTTGTACTTTTTAAAATTACTCTAAGTTCAGCAATTTGACAAGAACAGATCTCAGATAAAATCTTTGAATTTTTAATTGTCATTTTTGATAGTTAATTACAAGTAAAATAGTTTAGAATCTGAACAGAAACCTGAGGACTTGCACTTCCAGGAGATGTGCTGAAGCTAACTGACTCATCATTTTTTGAATAATTTATCCAGACCAACCAAAGCTTTTTGTCTTGAAGGAAACTTTGGTTTTGTTTCAGCTCCTGGGAAGAAGTTCTGGGTGGCACCAGTTTCCACGTTAGCCTGCTTCCAAAATAACCTTCATGGCAGCACCAAATGCCATGATTGTTGTTTTCCCATTCTGTGGTGTCACCAGCAGCCACTTTGTTCAGATCAGTGGATCTTCAGAAGCTGCTAGCAGCTCTGCTCTGTGTGAGGCTCAGCTCCTAGCCAGGCTCAAAAACCTTGGTTTTAGTCAAATACGTCGGAGCGCTGGGGAAAGTGGAACTCTAAATCTGCCTGCAATTTGCACAGTGACTCATTGAGGTGAGGGCATCGTCTCCCCACATCCAGACCACAGGGAAATAGAAATCCTTGGTTTGCACCTCGAAAAGGCACCATTTCAACGCCCCGCTCTACAAATTGACAACATACAAGCTCAACACAAAACTGAACTCCAACGTCAATATGAGGTCAAAGGATCCAAAGCTTCTTCTGATGCTTCCCTTGCATCTCTTTTGGGGGGAAAACAAACAAAATATATATTCTTATACTACGTTAAAACTGTTTATTTAGAGGCTTAATCACCAAACTAAGGAGTAAACTTTGAAGGTTTTCTGCTAAGAATAAACAATCGTTTGAAACAATTTTCCTGCTATGAGTTTACACCACCCTTACCTCTGGAACCTTCATTATTCCAGACTGATTGAGCTGGGGCTGGTATGACGATGAAAAATTTCTCAAAACAAATGCCAGTATATTTTTAAAGAACAGTGTTTATTATATTTCTTTACTTTAAAAGATCTGTGAGGCCCTTTGGTTGCAAGATTCAGTAAATACAAATAGATATATTAACAAGATCGATAATCCATGTTTGATTTTTTTTATTTCAAAACAAAATAGCAGAAAGTAGACAATGGTGTTTTCTTTGTTTTCCCTATATTTAAAAATGTAAAACTGAATTAATTAAAAATCTACAGTGTTTTCATTTTTGCTTCAGCTATCCAAATCCAAAATGAATATAGGGTTGTTGTTTTATGTAGCAATGCCAGAAATGACTGAAGTAGCCTCAGAAGAAGAGTATTTCACGACCGGAAAAGACTGCTTAAAAACGGGAACCTTTCCTGCTTGGAGTGCTTGTTGATTGTTAGGCTGAGGGTCCTCTTTTGCATGTGAACAAACATCGCTAACTTGTTTGTTCACCATATGGAAGCACTACTTATAAAGCTGAGTTTACCTGCAACTCCTCAAACTGAAGGAGTCTCTTAGAAAAGAGACAAAATGTTTCAAGGACCTACTCAATTTATTTATTTAAATATTTTTTTGGGAAAAGTAGTGTTACGTGAAAGGGTGCAAAATAGTAACAGTTCCGTACCCTGTTGGTATTAAATGTCAGCTCATCAGCTGAAAGTGTCTCCTGTCTGAGCAGGGATTGCCTTGGAATCCTCAAAGTAATGGGAAGATAATGGATGAATGTCAGCTCATGTACAAAATATTAATCTATTTCTTCTTAAGAGAGGAACAGTCTGACCAGCACCAAATACTCCAGGTTTAATTTCAGAAGCTAATCGCACAGTAGAGGCTGTAAAACCTAAATCTTGAAGAATGAACCACAGCTGGGKTTTTTTTCTGTTCACAGTGAGATGTTGCCTAAAGTCCAGTGAGGTCCTCTAGTGCTCCTAGCAGCGCGGTGAGCGGTAGAACAGACACACACAGTCAAAACAGAAGCCACAAACACTCATAACACAATGACAACTGGGAGGATCACAAATAAGGCAGAGGGGAGCAGCGGTCGGTTGCTCTGTGTGTAATATTTCATCACAGAATAGCTAAATACATTCCCCAATACAGGCAAGTGAAAGCACGTCACTGCAGCAGATGTAAGAAATGGCAGCTGCAGGAGGAATGCAGTTTGGCAGCGAGCGAGGCCAGAAGAGAGGCTGGAGGGTCCTCTCGTGTTAACACTTTTTGTTTGGGAACATAAAAATATGGTAAAAAGGGCWCAATCATGCCTGCTTCTGTTTGTGTGAATGGACTGTTTATGTGTGTGTAGGGGACGAGGCATGAGGGTTTCATCTCCTTGAGAAAGAAAAAAAAGGGACACCTAATATGGGCCTTCTTGTTAGGAGGCCGTGAAACTCTCGGGACATATTAAAAACTGGCCTTGCGGAGCAGTCRGATTGGTATTTTTTATTATTATTATTTTTTTAAACGCACACATCTTTTTCCAGTTTATATCGGTGAGAGTGTTCACAGCTTTAGGCCTGGCAGAGAGCATGGCAGGTTTGTTGCTGCCAGCTTTCAAGGCCAGCAACAAAAGTAGGCCTCACATCGCTCAAACACACTCCTGGAGCCAGAACTGTAATGTTACCATAAATCTGAAAATCGAACGGGCACCCGAGGCCAGCGCAGAAGCTCAATCTTCCAGATGTTGCTTATAGGACTCTTTATTTCTCCCCCTCATCAGATAAATGCGTACACATGTTGGGYGTAAAACTGCCCAGAGGAGATGTCTGGACTCAAGAATCATGTCAGGTTGTGACACGTAGCTTGAAGAGGTCAGGTCCTGACCTATTTCAACACAACGGCAAATATGGATCAAAACTTTGGCTAAGCTGGCAATTACCTTTCTGGTTCAAATGTAACGTAATCTACTTATAAACCCTCTTGAGGGTTTTCTGCTCTACTATGGATCTCTCTCTCTCTCTCTCTCTCTCTCTCTCTCTCTCTCTCTCTCTCTTCATATACAG
>NW_013952503.1:1494786-1496571 GCF_001266775.1 Austrofundulus limnaeus | reverse complement strand
CAGTAAGTGTGTTCAATACTTTTTCCCTGTGCCATTCCACATTATTACAAATAACTTCATTTCTGGACATTTATGGTTTGATTTCTTTGTTAACACCATGATCATTGTTTGCGGAAGTTTTGGAGAAGTAATAAATCAAAAAATAAAGGTGAAAATGGAAAAGTATTGGGTATACAGTAAATATTGGTGCTTTAATGAATTTGCACTGAGATCCTTGACAATGATTAAACATCTGCTACGTGTTCTTTTCTAAACTTTAGCAAGAAAAAGGGCGAGTGAGTTTTTCAAAAACTTTCCCTGAAAGCAGCGTGTCAAGAACCAGCAGGAAGTCTGTCTGCGATGTGTAAGAGGGGAGAAGATAGAAGATTGAAATAAAGCAACAGTTGATTTAGTTCTTAAATGTGTTCCACTCAAAACGCAGCAGTCGGTCCTTGAGTTCAGCATTGGATTTGGTTATGATTAGGAGCTCGTGACCTCACTGAAACCTATATGTGCTACTGTTCGATGCTTGATTGGACGAATGTAAATATTTGAGTGCAGCACCGCTGGGAATCAGAGCCCAGTTATGAGTGAATTTGGGACCTGCTCATAAAACCAAGGGGGTACAAAGAATATGACTGTTACCTTATCTGTCCATATCCCCAGGAGAGCACTCGGCACCAGAGGAACAGGGTGAGGAGAGTGTATTATGAATGCTTTACGGGCAGTGTTTTTGAAAACTGAAGTACGTTAAAGTAGGTAAATGGAAAACAACACATGTTTGAGCTCAGCAGGATAAAAAACTTGAGCCATATTGCAACTGACTGTAATTGGTTGTAGACTAAATAGCCATGCCATTCTTGTGCTTTAGTAACATCTCCATCCCACTATTTAAACATATTGTGACCAGGCAAAGTGAGACACACATCTGGTCATCCAGGAGTAGCATATCAAGACAACACTTTTCCCTTACATTTAAAAAGACTTATAATAAAGGTCCTCTTTAAACATATATAGAAAAAATGAATAAAACAAAGAAGCAAACAAAAATAAAATAATATCTAATATTGGATATTATTTAACAGGGGAGCAAGAGAAGTGTTTTAATCTGGTYAGCTCTAATCTTAACACAAACATTACTAGTACTGTAACTCTGTCCTAACTTGCTGTTTTCCTTGTTTGTTTGTTTTTTGTCACAAGTTGAACTCATAAATTTCTCAATTTATTTTCATTGTTAACCTTTATTAACTAGGTAAATCCCTGAAGGCAACCTAAGTTATTTATTAAATTTTATTGTTTATGGAAATAGACTTGGTAAACCCAGGTAAACTGGGCAGTGCACCAGTTTGTACCGAAACCGCTTTTAATTTGTGTTATGATATTGGTATGTATACTGGCATGGTTTAAATGGCCTGAACAACGTTCAGAACGTTGCACCCATCAATAAACTGTGCCGGGGACCAATTTCTTTGCTGCACCACTACTAGAGCAGCACAAGGCAAAAAAAGTGTTGTTAGAGGTGCTGAGCATGATAGAGACGGACACGGAAAAGAGAAGCTGTGGCAGACCTAACAGTTGAGGGTGATGCCCAAACTTGGGCCTGAAAATGGAAGGTTTTTGCTGTGTACAAGTACTTAAAATGTTTATGAAATTATGGTATTCTCCAAACTCTGTAGAGTCAAATTTATTTTGTATTATGTTATATTTTTTTCTGTATATTCTCTGTTACTTGGATATGTTGTTTGCATGATGTTTTGTTTCTCCACCTTTCCTTTATGGGTGTCTCTGTATATATATATATATATA
>NW_013952503.1:1481019-1493506 GCF_001266775.1 Austrofundulus limnaeus | reverse complement strand
GCGTTAAGCAATAATAAGGTTAACTTCTCAACCTGTAGATAAACTTGAGACACCCAGAAGGAATTTCAACCATTGACCTTTCTCCCAACTTTTTTTGCTAGGCTCCTCAGATTCTGATCTAGCCAAAGTCAAGCAACTTTTACAGCAAACTTCCTTTACAAAGTGAGTAAAATTGTGTTTTCAGTATCAAGGTTCACAAAAAAAGCCCACTGATCTCACACAAAAAATAAGACTTAAGATCAGCCTGGCAAAATGAGAATGAGCATTGAAAATTACGAGGCATGGGCCAGATTATTTATGTAAAACAATGAACTTGTTTCTGTACATGCCAATCATCTCCCCCAAAAGGAAGTAGCCTTTTTTTTTTTTCAATCGGAGCAAAGTGCCGCAAATCAAGCATTCATCTTGTCCATGAAAAGGTTTGAGGCATGTGGACAATTTACACCCAGCCCATGTTGACATAAAGTGATTAGTTTATTATAGAAGCCAGTGGTCTGACTGCTCGGGTGTTTGCTTCCAAGTTGCAGCAGTAGTGTTTGACACAGAGAATGACGACATGGCTGGAGAATCCACGGTGTAGGGACAGCCAGAGTTTTGCCACACAGCATGGGAGAACCATGAATATTGATAATTATGGATGGTGGGATGATGAATGAAGGTACTCATCTCTCTGTTTTGTTTCTATAAGGCAGCAGTGCCCCAGAAGCTGGCCTGTCTTTAGCCCTTGTGCTTATTGCCATAGTAATTTGAAGTCCAGAGGAAAGCCACCCCAAAGGCAAGTTTTCGCTTCAGGAGTGAGAAGTCCCATTCCCTTGCTTACTTTAGAGCTTGGGTACATAGTGCTGTGTTTTTGAAAATAACAAAAATGGGGTACAATGCAGTCGTTTAGACTTAAGTTAGATTGACACTGTATCAAATTTGAGGAAACAATTAAAACCTTAATATCAGCTGAACTGACAAACATGGATTTGAGGCCAGATGTTCACTCCAAACAAAGACAGATTTGGAACTATTTATAATTAAGTTGAAGGGGAGAGAGTCATTACAAGGTTGCAGAACCAGAAAATATATCATGCTTTTAGATCCTTCTTAAAGTCGTTCAGTTGGGGCCTATATAAAATGAAACTGCAACGTTTTGGTCTGAATTGCTCTTTATTGTAACTCCACAAGCCCCTCTTTTACCCCTTTTCTGAGGTGGGCTATCTCTTTAAATCCAAACAAAGAACTTAATACCCCAAAGCGGTCCAGCTTGGAAGAGGGATTTACAACTATACAGTATATAAGCACAGAAATGTTTTTTTAATTTACAAGTTAATTAAAAGCAGTAAACAAGGGAATACTTGTTCACCCAACCTTATATGTTGGAGCCAGAGTCTGACCCAGAACCAGAAGAGAATGAAGACCACTAATTGTAGTTGGTAAGTCCAGACCTTATTTTAGCAATTCCTTCACAAAAATTGTGGCAGAAAACATAATAGAGAGTAGAGAAAACTGAACAAGTTGAAAAATATGACCCAAACATAATATAAAGGCATCTTTGCAGCACCTGGAGAGACTAAATTCAAACTTTCTGCACTGCTAATAACTCCAAGTACACAACAAAATGCATTTAAGGGCTAAAAAAGTAGTGGATTTTGCATGATACAATATGTCCCTTTTATGATGTGGACAAAATAATGTATTCGCATAATCCTTGGTAATTTTTTTTTAACTGATTCAACAAAACGATTCAGTCAGTCGCATTAACAGAATATTATGTGTATATCAGGGCTATTCAACTAAATTGCTCTGGGGGCCACAGTTACTGCCGGTCAACAGCTGAGGGGCCGAACATCCAGCAATTGAAGTCATTATGTAAATAAACCAAGTATTACAAAGATCTGTTACCTTTGAATTAGTTTATTTTGCTACATTTAATCATGAAAACAACATAAAGAACCCTATAAAAGTGGTGATAATTAAACATTATGAAAAACAAAAAGAACACATTATGCCTCCTATTATTAGACACAAATAATATGACATCTCTGACTTGCCAAATTTTTAAACCAATTTTATTTTCACTTTCATCATTTTATCTTCAACTGCTTGTAGTTTTAACTGTCTTGAGTGTTTATAGAAATGGTTTCTACCAGCTTCTAGCCAAGATTCTGGCGTTTCTGTAGATACCAAACATGTCTATGTTTAACTAAAAGAACTTAGAGTAATTGAAGTTGAAAACCTGGGGTTTGGGCTTAAGAGATGAATAAACCAATTGGCGGGCCGAACTTTGGTCACTCTCCGCGGGCCACCAGTTGAAAAGCCCTGGTGTATACAGTAAGCCTGCACAGGAAGGTTTGGAGATTGTTATGTAGTTGAACAAGGTAAGAAGCAGGTTTGWCTGACTGCTGAGTAACCTCCAGGACTCATGAGGCCACGCACCCTCATAACAGCTCAGAGCCGAAATGCGACTCTTCCACTGCCTGATGAAATGAAATGTGAACGGGTGCAAAATAGAGTAAACATGAGGTTCCAAGTAATCAAAGTGTTTCCACCTGCAGTGACAGCGCCATCAGTTCTGGTCGTGATGCTCATTACCTCACGGCCTTCTGGTGCTCAGAAGGTAACCTAAGAGAGACCAGAGACCAGCTTTGCTTGACTTCAGAGGAAGTAAGGGAAAAGGAGGAAAGGGACGCTTTCCTCTACCTCACCACAGAATATAAACACTAAAACAGAGTCTGCAGACCTACACGTTYGCTTTTTTCCACCCATGCAGAGAAAAAAACGAGCTCAGTTTTGCTTATTGATTTAAAAATAAAAAATTCATTGCCCAATAAAAGGCTTGAACTTGCGTCTAAACTGTAGCGTGACCCCAGAGTAGGCCTGCTGTCCTTCTCAGTAACAACCTGATCTTTTAGGCATTATCACAGACTCATTTTCTAATGGAAAAGATATTAGTAGTTCCACACAATATTCAGTGCAGATGCTGGAATATGATCCTTCCAACCATCCACTCACTCTTCTTCACTCCAGCAACTTACATCAGCATGGCAAAACAATTACCTGCTAGCAAGTCGGCAACAAGCATGACAAAAGTGAGCGACGTCTGGGAACCCGGCACCTTATGAAACGATGCCCGATGTCTCGTAACATTTTTACACATGACAGCATGACTGCTCTCTTGTGGGGCTCATCTGAACACTGATCCATACGCGCCGCTGTTGTCAGGCAGAGGAGCATGGAGAGACAAGACGGTGTGCTAATGGGTGCCAGACCTGCTCTGTTAGCTTAGCCTCTGGATGAATGCTCAGACTGGGACTGCAGGTCAGAAAGCAGTCCGTCAAACTGTCCCCGCAGAGCAGCTCACAGCGGGGAGGGGCAGAACACATGGTTTCTACAAGTTTGCCTCATTACTTCATCTCTTTCAGTCTCAACAATAACCCTAAGCCAGGTGTTTCGTGACATGTGGAGCTTCAAGTGAGGGAGTAGTCCATCCATCCATCCATCCATCCATCCATCCATCATCTGTACCTACCCGGTACTTCTTTCTTTTCGGATCACTGGTGCCCAGTTTATTTTTGTACTTTGCCATAATTACACAAAATGTCTTCTGTCACTAAGATAGGTCTTATATCGTACTGTAAACACTATGGTAACCACTGTGATTGTTGTAAGCATTAACGGGGAAAACGCTTCTCCAAAAGATGACCTGTGTCATGGCAAATTCTTCACTCACAACCAGCGCCATGCAGAAAAGATCCGGTTTCACCCACATCCATCAGTCACTGTGTGAGAGGCAGCGTACAACCAGGTTGCAAATCTTACAGGGACACAAATAAGATAACCAGCCATTCACACTCTCACTCACACCCAGGGACAATCTGACCAATTAACTGTTGGGGAATCAATAAAATCAAAATAAAGTTCGTCTATGTTCCCTTTTTTCTTTCGTGTTTGCCTCCTGTATTCTGGAGTTATATGTGTCTACCTCTGATCCAGGTCTAAACTCTGGTGACAAAAGTTATTTTTGTCCTTATCCAAGTATTTCCATGCACAGCCATCATGGCGTGGACTTTTGTGGGTTATGTGAGGCGTACAGAGTAACACAGAGGAATGGACATGATTTCAGCACTGAGACCATGCACAACCATCATGTATTTTCAATTCAGTTCAGTTCAATTCATTTCAATTCAATTCAATTCAATTCAATTCAATTTCAGTTCAAAAAATGTATTAATTTCATTAAAAAATAATTATACACAATAAAAAACAAAGAAAATCCACAAGTCAAAAATCTAAATAAAATGAAAGGTAGCAGAAGAAGAATAAATCTTATAATGTCTGCCCCTTTTATCCCCAGAATATATTCAAATGAAACATAATTTACAAAACAATACTAAATAAAAAATAAAAACATCAACTCAAACAACAATTCATATAGCTTCACATTTTACTTTTCCACATACCGTCAGAAAACTAGCTTTTATCTGTCTCTTCAATATATACATAGATCTGGCATTTTTAACATCATCCTCCAGACCATTCCACAGTCCTATATCCTGGATTAAACTATACCCTGGATTAAAGTACATCTTTCTCTCAAGCAAGTATGAAAATATAGCTTCACAAACATTTCCATTCCCTTAAGATAACAATAACTGTCTCTCTTAACAAAATTTGCCTGAATGTTGGAAGGTAATATGTTTCTGTGAGCCTTGTACATAAACAGTAAAATATTATAGACAATCAAATCATAGAATCATATACACCAGAATATCTCCGTTTGAGGACAACACGTAACTGATACCATGCCAAATGTGCAATCCAGATCTGTTCAAAAATGCTAAACAAGCTTCAAAAGTTTGATTTGAGGTCTGCAGAATTAAGACCTATTTTTACCACTTTTCAGTTGCACCAATATGGATAAAACTTCCCCTAAAGCATTTAGTCTCTTCGTTCCAACTGAGAAGGTAAAGAATACTTATAAATGCGAAGACCTATTTATGTTGTTTTAGTTTGTAATGATGGATAAAAACACCAAAGGCCCCATTTCATTAAAGGCTCAGAAACACTGAGCTGTGCACTTTGGCCCGATCTTTGTAAAAGATTAGGCTGAACTTCTATTTATTTTAGAAAAGASAACATGCAAACTCCACCCAGGAAGGCCAAGATCTGATCCTGTAACCTTCTCACCAAAAGACCAGCTCTACCTACTGTTCCACGCCACTGTGCTGACMAGATTTAACAAATGAAGGAGGCCTAATAATGTATTTGATTAAAGATTACCAATCAAACTCAGAAGGAGGGAATTCCACCAATACCACCATATTTTCACATAAGTTCTGGTGAAAGATGTTAATTCTTGGTTGGTGTTTTTCCTCAAGAAATAGGTWAGAGTGGTTCAGTTTTCCTTATAGAACCTTCCCCAACAGGTTAAAATGAACTAAATGATGAGTTCTATTTTAAAATTTACTTTCTTTCCCAATCAGATGCATATTTGATAGTCTCCCAGTGTAAAAATAAGGAAACCATCATTTGTATTTCTAGACAAGTCTCCAGACAGTGGCATGAGATGAGGAGCTACACAGCGGGAAGGAGAAGCTTTATTAAACCTGCCAAAGCAAACTTCTTGGTTTTCGCCCCAGAACGGATGCGCTGATACGGTGAATTATGGCTGTGGTTTCCYGAGAAGCTGGCCAGCAAAACACTGATTTAGACAGATCACACGTCTGGGCTCTGAGTGTTCCTCAAACACTGTTTAAACAAACCTCTTTATTCTGAGGAGAGAGGAATGCAGTCGGCTCCGAGTGAAAAACCCGTCACCTAACAGTTACATTCCCAACATGGCAACCATGACATCAGAGTCATCGGTCTTCTCTGCTGACAACTTAGCAAAGCTTGGTTGCTGTYATACAAACGTGGCTTTTTGGCTAAGAGATGCCAGCAGCTGTGGATTATAGGGAGAGCTCAATCACTTTGATGTGGGGTTTTGTGAAAAAGCTATGAATAATTAGAATTATACTTGTGGTCAAAAGCTGTCTGATTGGATGGACAGTGCAGWCTGTGGAAATAAAGCTTGTCAAACAGGACCGATGAGCTAACAGCTCGTCTAAATGTAGTCGAAACCAAAGTGGATTAAACCAYCTTGAAACAGCTTTAATTTCCAAAACTTCCTACCTGTTCTCCATCAATAGCAGCAGCAGCAGCTAGCTGTAGCAGTACTGAGGCAGTCTGAGTTCCAGTGAGACTATCATATTTCTGCAAGAGTGATACAAAGTTATTAGCAGTGTAAAGGTTTAATACAAATCACAGCACTAATTAACCAAGTTGTAGGTTAGGTTAGGTTGTGTTCTGAAGTTATGGAGGCTGYGAGTGAAGCAGAAYTCAGMTGGTGTTCTCACTGAATGTGTGCCTTTCTGACTGAAAATCTTTATTTCATGCCTCATGGTCATGTGTATTTAAAGACAYAACTTGGGAGGGGGGGTATTAAAAAAGTTTTTAAAATTTTAGGTCTTCTGCGATGCCATCGTTGAAGATCTCTGAATTMGTTCATGAGACGTTGTGTCTCGCTGTCATGAAAATGAAATATTTTCCTTCTTGCACCACACTGAGAACCAATCTTGCACATTGTCTCTCTGACAGAACTAGGTTTTTACAGCAGTGTTTTTCAACCCTGGTCCTCAAGGCACACTGCCSTGCATGTTTTAGATGTTTCCCTGCTTCAACACCTGATTTCAGTTGGTAACTGATTAACAGGCTTTTGATGAAATGCAAGCACCTGAATCAGGTGTGTCAAAGCAGGGAGACCTCTAAAGCATGCAGGGCAGTGTGCCTGCACACTTTTAAAGACATGTCCTGATGCATCTCCGTAATCCAGGGAGAAAAATCAAAAAGAAAAAATAAGTAGGTCCTCTGGACGGGTTCTTCTTTCATGAAACTTTTCATCTCTCCTCCAAGAGACTTCTTCGGTCTGAGGAGTTTCAGGTGAACCCAGCCTTACAAGCACTGCCTTGACATGTACAAACAGGTTAGTCAMATGCAAAAGAGGCCCATCAGCCAAACAATAGATCATCAGTGCCTTGATTGGCTCTGTTGTTCATAAAGGGTCATGTGCTCCATCACCTGACTATTGAGGCCGATTCACACCTTTTGCTCACAGGGGGCTGAGTCATACTTGCAATGACAGCGTTGGAGAAGGAGGACAACTGGACACGAAGGCCTCCACCTGTTTAATGGTGGACGGTTTTTATTCACAAAGATGGCTTCCTTTACTCCTCTCTCAAACCAACTTTCCTCTCTATCAAGGATGAGAACATCTTCATCCCTGAAAGAGTGACCGCTGGCCTGTAGATGAGTGTAAACTGCAGAGTCCTGACTGGATGATGTAGCTCGTCTGTGCTGGCTCATTCTTTTGAACAGTAGTTGCTTTGTTTCCCCAGTGTATAACTGATCACAGCCCTCCTGACACTTAACAGCATATACTATATTACTCTGTTTTTGCTGGGGAACTGGATCTTTGGGGTGAACTTATCTTTGTCGTAACGTTTTGGGGATTAGAAAGCCACTGGGACGTCACATTTAGAGAATAAATGTCTCCACTTAGTTAAAAAAACTTGTTTGCGTGGAGACCCAGGCTCTCTGGCTGTGCAGAGTGCACTTTGGTTGGGGAAAGGGGGCACGTTCCCCACACTGCTTAAAATGGTGGTCTCCGTGATAAATTTACAAAAAAATAAATAAATTGCTTCTCTTCTTTAACCCCTGGAATACTAGATCTTTCTACTCTAACAGAAAATATCCATCCCCTCTGCCTGTGGCGTTRCAATGGGAGAGCTTACCAGGACTTGAGTAAATCTTTGAGATCCAATGTATTGTGAAGTATAACCAGGTCTGCAGAAGGGGATTTCTATAATCAAAGACATTTTAAAGAACCATCTACAAAAGGTAAGGTACACATTAATAACTTTTCCACAGAAACCCACTTCAAAATGACTGAATTACAGTACTCAATCAACAGCAACAGTCACCCCTACTCAAAAAAAGAGAAGTTTATTTAGTTTAATACAWAGAGCGGTTTGTAGTGAAATATGTATACATTCAGCTTTACAAGAGTTATTCAGGCAAAGTCCTAAAATACACAATTTACAATTTCGTATACATGTTTCAACACAGTTTACTAAAAGCATAACAGCCTAACTCCTTTTTATTTAGAATCCTATTAAATTAAAATGATTCTGTTATTTGCAATGGTTTAAGAATAAGTTAAAGTTTTTGTAATAAATGGCTGACGGTAGTTCTCTGGACAAACAAAAGAATGGCACAAAGAAAGACCACACACATGACAAAAAAAACAGTGTTGAAAAGTTACACATGTTGATGTTAATTAAACCATATCCAGAGATAAAACTCTTACGTGTTCTTCCATAAATACCAACAGCTAAATATTACAAACATGGTCAGAGGGCCGGGGTATCCTGTACACTTCTGTCTTCTCAGATACTGACCCGGGGATGGGAGCGCTGTGAAATCCATTAACAATAAGAAACACAGAGCTTTTTCCTTTGATTTTCCAAATTCTGTGGAAACACCCCGATGACTCATTGGCCTGTTTAATATTGAACACTTTTCCTTTGTCTCTGACTGGTCAAAAGGCAAAAGGATTTATAGAAAAGCTGTAGTGGTGCCAGTGATATTTCTGATATTGTCTGTCTGAGTGAGTGCGTGCCAGTAAGTCACACTCTATTAAAATAATACAAAAAAAGCTGTGCAATTTTAAACAAAGTCCACTCTTCTTTTGTCACTCAGTGGAAAGCTTACTGGTGCCAGTCTCTTGGATTTATGTACTCTTCAAAACACAGTAAATACATGAAATAAGTGAGAAAAAAAAAAACAGTTCCAAAACACTTGAAAATGTCTCTTTGTGGCGAGATGAAGCACGGCTCGGCTCAATAAGCTTCTCCATAAGCAGCAGAGTACTGAGTCTGTGAGGAAAAGGACGGGATGAAGCGTTGAACACAGCAGAGGAAAAAAAAAATCAGCCCAGCATTGATACAGATGTGCCTGCAAAAGGCAAGGTGCTCGGAGAACAACATAAAGGCATGCTGGAGACAGAAACCATCTCATTCTCATCATCATAATACACGTTTGTCCAACTTTGGCTTCTACCTTTAAATGTATTTAACAGAACTGATATGAGTTATTCATACAAGTATAAAATGAGGATGGGTAATACTCTGAACAAGGTCCTAAACTAAACAAAAAAAMCCATCTCAAAACAAACAAGGAACAGATCTTTAAGCTAAAGGCTGAGCTATATTTGCATTTTAGCGCAGCGTTTTTACAAAGTGTGCAAAAGTCAGTGTGTGGATAGTCCACAACTTTTTGAGAAACTCAGCTGAAAGAGGAGGCTCTTCTTCTTAGTGTGAGTGTGTGAGTGTGTGTGTGTGTGTGTGTGTGTGTTTGAGTGGGTCATGTTCACAGGAACTGGTTTATGTGCGTTTGCCGTCTAAATCAGGGAGCAGTAGCCGCCGCAGCTTCCCCCTCCGGCGTCTTCATCTGTGAGCTGAACTGCTCGGCCGTGCGTCTCGCTCTGCCATAAACCAGGGGTCTGGATGATCTTTTCTACCAGCTCCTCAAACGCACACTGAACACCGTCCTTTGTCTTTGCGCTCGCCTCTGGAGAGGGGGGGAGAAGAGTGACAAGAACAGTTGGAGGCGAAAAAAAAAAGGGAAATATTCTGTAAAAGACAAGAAAGTGAAGGGAGGARAGCGAGGAGTGTGGATGACGGAGACAATCGAATAACAAAAGTGGACATATTTCACAACTTGTTCATTTGAGTATATTTATATTCTGTAGATTTACACATGTTCTGATAACCTCCAGAATCAACACCTGTTCAACACCTTAAAGTAATAAGGGCTGCCACTGAGCAACAGCATTAAGACCGAGGAACTCTCCACACAGGTCAGACACAAGGCTCAGATCCTACAYGACACAGAGCACCGTTATTAGAAAAGTGAAAATACTTATACCGATGCAGCAAACCTGCCAAAAGAGGGTCAATAAACCAAAACTTGGGGCCCAGGCAAGGAGGGCACTTACCTAGAATGCAACCAAAAAACAAAACAAACAAAAAAACAACAAAGATAACCCTGACGGAGCTGGGCAGCTCTTCTGCAGAGAAGAGAGAGCCTGTCCACTCGGACCACTATAAGCTGCACAGAGCTTCATGGAAGAGTGGCCAGGAAAAAGGCATTGCATAAAGGAAAGAAAAGGCAGACTGATTGAAACTGGCTGAGAGGCACATTGGAGACCTGTGAAATACTGAAAGAAGGTCTGGAGCAAAGCTAACTTCTCTCATCATGCTGAGAACACCATCTAGGAAGGTGGTGGTGGAGGTGTGTGTGTGTGTGTGTGTGTGTGGTGGGTTTTAACTTCCAGCAGTGTAAATACACAGCTGAGGCCAACATGAGAGACTTGGTGTTGGATTTATTACTAAAAGTAGCTCTGCACAAGATCTGATTTTGAAAAGTTCAATTTTATGTTTATTGATACTATATCTTGTTTGTTTTATGATAAAAAAAATTGCATCTTTACAGTGACTGAACGTTTTAGGATGTAAGGCTACAAAGACAGAATACCAAAGGCAGGGAACACTTTTGGCACCATGGACTGGAATTTCAGAGCCAAAGAGAGAACTCTTAATTTCAGCTAAAACGTTATAGTGTAACAGGGCCTTCCCCTAACGAACATTAGAACGATGTAGACATTTGTCTTTTCAAAATCAACCCTTCACTGATAAATCACAGAAACCAAAGACATTAAAGCAAGCTGAGGAGGATTTATGAAAGCTGTTTTATGAACAGAACTATGCAGGCAATCTTCAGCAAGTATGGATGGTATTTTAAAGGCTGTTTTCTTGTGTAACTGTCAGCTGTATTTCATGCACCCGGCAGGTCTATGTGGAGCAAAAACTTACCTATGAAAAGCATGGAATGTTTTCTTGCAAACTTCAGCCCTTCAGCTCGGTCTACCTCRTGGTTTTCCTAAAACACAGGAGGGGTAAAGAAGTCTGTTGGGCAGAACTGTCAACTACTGGGTCAACAAAAGGAAAAACTATTTTCACAGATAAAATATTTTACTCCTCCCACTGAGTACTTTTGGTATGAAAAAAGTGCAGTTTTAATCTAATCCTAAAGTTTTTTTTTGGTACAAGATATATTTAAATAGGTAGGAGTTAAACTGTGTCTAAGAATAAAGGTAGATTTTTTATTTTTATTATTTTGCTGGTCCGAGGCAGCAGTTACAGATCTTGGTGAGCGAACGGAGCAACTGTATCTACCACCAGGTGCAATGATGGAGTCAGGGGTAGATTATTCTTTGGCCACCCAAATAATGTGAGAAAACTATACTTATAAGGAATACAAAAACTAGAAAGCAGAGTGTCCACAGATGGTCAGGGTGGTTGCTTACATATATACTGGATCTCATAGCAACCTATTATTTGATAGAAACCTTTTTTATATCTAGGTGCAGCCACAAATGAAAAWGGAAGTCGGTACCACAGATGGAGGGCATTTTCAATTCCACACTTCGCTCCATGACAAGGGGATAAAAACATATAACACCACTAAGTAAACAGCATAAAATCAAATGAAGCCGACTTCCAAAATCTTTGTCCACAGCTGATTTGTAATCCACCAGTCTTGTTGTTAAACAGAGTGAGAAACCCAAACATTTTGTACTTGACTGCAAACCCACTAACCTTATCAATTTTGTTTCCCACAAGCATTTTGACGAGGTCGTTCCTTGTACAGTAYGTCTCCAGCTCGTTCAGCCAGTTGTCCAACTTGGTGAAGGTTTCCCGTCGTGTGACATCATACACTGGAGTAATTCAAAAGAAAAAGCTCAGTTTTCCTTAAAAAAAATCTTACGGATAAATCCAAACAGAGCAATTGAGCGTCTTGCAGAAAGCTCAAGTCACAAAACAAGTCTTAAATTAATTGATTCRCATGCATGCCTACAAGTTAAAAATTGAATAGGGCTCCCAAAATGTCCAGGCTTGGTTAACATTCAACATATTTTATTTTACCTAAACTGTCATCTAACCAAGTTTTAAAATCTTATATCAGCCAAAAAGTCTTTTTGATCTTGTTTTGAGACTGATTTACTAAACAAGAACTGATTGTGTAAGAATAATAATCTTGTTTTCAGAATGTGTAAGATTATTTGTCTTGTTCGCCTGAAAATTTGACTCAAATTATGTCGAAATTTTCAGCCAGTGAAGTAAGGAAATTTTACTTGGTAAGATTCCTGAAATACTTGATTTGACTCAATTTTTCTTATTTCAAGAATCTTACCAAATAAAATTTTCTTACTCCATTGGCAGAATTTTTTTATTTCATTTGAGTCAAATTTTCAGGGAAAAAGACAAATAATCATACACATTCTGAAAACAAGATTATTATTCTTACACAATCAGTTCTTGTTTAGTAAATCAGTCCCAAAACA